>NW_024067677.1:1500000-1702091 GCF_009389715.1 Phoenix dactylifera | reverse complement strand
AAGAACTATGACAGGATGCGGGAGCTATGCCCTCCGGGTTGGCGCATGTACTCAAGGCGTACAGGACATGCAAGATGTGCGCATATGGTTAGGGGTCGAGTGGGTTGAGTGGCATGCAAGACGTGTGCGTATTGTTAGGAGTTGACGGGTTGAGTTATCAGTTCTTTTCCCAGTTGTCATTTGTCAGTTCCTAGTTGTCTTTTAATTATGGCCAAGGTGAGTTGGCAATGTAGGATGTGAGGCTATAAAGCCATATCCCTGTTACTTATGAAGGCAGAGAATATTTCCTTCTAAGTTCTAACTATCCTCTTCTCTTCTTCTTCCCAACCCACGTTCTTTGCATCACTCTCTCTTCTTTCCCATAAGAAGTCTTGGTGAGATCTCAAATCCTATCAATTTGGTATCAGAGCCTAGCATGGCCACCACCCGTTCCATCTCTGATGAAGACTGATTGTCGAAGCTCGAAGTCGACATGCATACCATGCACATGACATTGCTCAAGCATGCCGATCAGTTCGAGTCCATTGATTCACACCTCGACACGATCGCCACCAACATGTCGCTGCTCATGCAAGAGAAGACTGCTGATTCGGTCACCAGGACTCCAGATCGCGATCCTCGCCAACCCCGCCTGGCCGCGTTGGAGAATGGAAGCATACAACCCCGTCATACCAGAGTTGATTTTCCTCGTCTCTCGGGTGAGGAGCCGACCGGGTGGATTTACAAGGCGGAGCAATTTTTTCGTTACCAAGGAACCCTGGAGGAAGAGAAGGTCCTTTTGGCCTCCTTCCACTTGCAAGATGAAGCTCTACAGTGGTTCCAGTGGTACTCCTCTTCTCGTCTTCGAGTCACTTGGCAGGAATTCACTCGGGATCTATGTGTTCTTTTTGGACCGTCCGAGTATGAAAATTTTGATGAAGCATTAGCCAAGCTCCAGCAAACCAGGACAGCCCGTGAATACCAGAACCAGTTTGAACACCTAGCATCCAGAGTTCATAACTGGCCAGAGGAAGCTCTTCTTGGTAGTTTCATTGGCGGTTTACGGGATGACATCCGGATGGAGGTGAAGCTTTTAGGCCAACCACAATGGCGCACGCCGTGGGTCTCGCGCGCCTGCATGAGGAGAAGATGCTTCGGGTTAGGAGGAATTCACCTCGAATGGGTCTTCTTCCTACCCCTCCTCATAGGCCTTTGGTGCCTACACCTGTGGCCCGATCTGCCAACCCCATTGTACCTGTTCGACCAACCCTAGCGCCGGGGCCTCCTCGACCACCTACGGGCGTGGGCTTCAAAAGGCTGATGTGGGAACAGATGCAGGCACGACGGGAGAAGAACCTATGCTACAACTGCGATGAGCGATTCGTTCCGGGCCATGTTTGTAAGACACAACAGTTGTTTTTATTAGAGGTGCCTGTGGATGTAGAAGGGGAATCAACAGTTGAGGAAGAGGCATCGGAAGAGGAACATGACTCGCTCAAGTCTCCAGAGATATCGATACATGCGTTGTCCGAATTTTCTTCTCCACAGACCATGCGTGTCTCCGGGATAGTGGACAGTCGGCAAGTTTCCATTTTGATTGACAGGGGCAGCACTCAATTTTGTGAGTGAACGTTTGGCAAAGAAGCTCAGTTGTGTTACATCACCTGCACCACCCTTCCTGGTGATGGTGGCTGATGGCAACCGGCCATCATGTAAGGAGATATGCCGAGCAGTGGAAGTACAGATACAGGGGTATCAGTTTCAAGTTGACATGTACCCATTGGGTCTTCAAAGTTCAGATATTGTCCTGGGCATTCAGTGGTTAAGCAGTTTGGGACCCTATGCGACTGGGATAAGCTCACCATGAAGTTCACGGTGGATGGAGCTCGATATTACCTGGAGGGCGATTCAAAGACACCAGTATTATCCGGCACCTTGCACTCCATTCAGCATCTACTACATCAGGGGGCGAGTGCGTACATTATAATGGCGGCTCAATCGAAGCATGAGCACCCGGGTACAGGTGAGCATGCACCACCTCTTGATCATTGCTTAAGGAATTCAGTAGGATTTTCGAGGAGCCACGGGGTTGCCTCCCCTTGCGCTCCCATGATCACAGGATTGAAATTGTGCCTGGGGCAGGTCCGTCCAATTGAGACCTCACCGGTATCCGCACATCCAGAAGACAGAAATCGAGCGCAGTGCCGTGAGATGTTGACACTGGCATTACCAGGCCCAGTACAAGCCCTTACTTTCTCCCGTTCTGTTGGTGAAAAAGAAAGATGGATCGTGGAGATTTTGTGTGGATACGAGCCTTGAACAACACATCATCAAGATCGTATCCCATACCTATTATTGATGAGCTATTCAATGAGTTACATGTGCCATCTACTTCACCAAATTGGATTTAAGATCCGGTTACCACCAGATCCGAGTCAAAGCCCAGGACGTGCCAAAGACAGCTTTTCGCACTCATGATGGACACTATGAGTTCTTGGTGATGCCCTTCGGCCTCACCAACGCCCCTGCTACCTCCAGGCCGTGATGAATGATATTTTCAGGTCTGCTCTATCGCCGATTCGTCCTCGTTTTCTTTGATGAATTTTGATTTACAGCAGGATTGGGAAGAACACATGTACCATCTCCAATTTGTCTTTCAGACCTTGCTAGAGCACAGTCTCTTTGCGAACTGGAAGAAGTGCACCTTCGGCAAGCAGGAGATCAACCATTTGGGACACATCATCTCGTTCCATGGGGTTGCGGTCGATCCAGAAAAGATCAAGAGCATGGTAAATTGGCCATGCCACAGCATGTATGAGCGCTCCGAGGATTTTTTAGGTTGACTGTCTACTACCGCAAGTTCGTGAAGAACTATGGAAAGATTGCAGAGCCCTTGACAAAACTCCTCCGGAAGAATGGGTTTCAGTGGACAAAGGAAGCTGATCGAGCATTCATGGAACTCAAGGCCGCTATGACGACAACACCAGTATTGGCCTCACCCGACTTCAACAAGACTTTGTGGTAGAGGCCGACGCATCGGGATGCGGGATAGGGGCGGTTTTGATGCAGGACGAACGCCCACTTGCATTTTTTAGTAAGGCCTTGTCGGAGCGTGCTCGGGGGGCGATCTACATATGAAAAAGAACTTATGGCAGTCGTGCTGGTCGTCAACAAGTGGAGTTATTTGCTTAGGCAACGATTCGAAGTGCGTACTGATCATCGAAGTCGGAAGCATCTTCTCGGACAACGCCTCACCACATTAGATCAACAAAGGTGGCTGGTCAAGCTGTTGGGCTATGACTTTGAGATCGTGTCCAGACCGGGACGAGAAAACAGCGCCGCGGATGCGCTCTCTCGGCAGTATGAGGAGTCTACATTATTCGCCATCACTTACCCACGTCCGGAATGGCTGACGGAGTTGCGCTTGGAGGCGAGATCCAGCCCAGAACTAAAAGAGATCCGAGACAAAGTACAGGCAGGTGACTCAAGGGTCCAACACTTCTCTGTCATCGAGGATGATCTGTGGTATAAAGGGAGATTAGTGTTGCCTACTGACCACCAATATAAGAAGCGCCTGCTACATGAGTATCTTGATGCCCCAATGGGCGGTCATTCTGAAGTTTTGTGCACCTACAAAAGATTGGCCGATAGTTTCTTTTGGAGGGGTATGCAGCGGGATGTGAAGGAGTATGTATTGGCTTGTGACACATGCCAGCGCAACAAGTATGAAGCCATGTCACCAGCCGGATTGCTTCAGCCATTGCCAGTTCCAGATCAGATTTGGGAGGATGTTTCCATGGATTTCATTGAGGGTCTTCTGACATCATCTGGCTACTCTGTTATTTTGGTGGTTGTGGATCGCCTCTCCAAGTATGGGCATTTCATTCCTCTGAAGCATCCTTACCCGGTTAAGATAGTGGCCGATATCTTTGCAAGAGAGGTTGTACACCTTCACGGTATGCCCCGTTCCATTGTTTCTGATCGGAATCCTGTGTTCGTTAGTTTGTTTTGGTAGGAGTACTTCTGTTTACAAGGTACAAAATTGAAGATGAGTACTGCCTATCACCCTCAGACGAACGGACAGATGGAAGTGCTCAACCGATGCTTAGAGACTTATTTGAGATGCTTTGCTGGTCTTAAGCAGAAGTAGTGGGTTCGGTGGCTTCCGTGGGCGGAATTCTGGTATAACACATCATATCAGTCATTGACTTGGATGACCCCTTTGAGGCAGTTTATGGCCGACCACCTCCTACTGTGCATCGCTATGAACGGGTTCTACAAGTGTCGCTCTGGTCGACCAAGAGTTGCATGCTCGTGATGAGGTTCTTCGCCTGTAGAAGGATAATCTCGACATTGCTCGAAATAGAATGAAGGTGCAACAGGACAAGCATCGCAAAGAACTGGACTTTGTAATCGGGGATTGGGTCTGCCTCAAGCTTCAGCCTTATCGGCAGTCCTCCCTAAAGATGCGCGGCAACAAGAAATTAGCACCCCGTTTTTATGGTCCTTCAGGGTGATTGAAAAGATTGGGGCTGTTGCTTACAGGCTTGACTTACCAGTAGATGCCAGGGTATATCCTGTTTTTCACGTTTCACAGTTGAAGAAACCGATAGGAGAAACCGGGCGAGCTCTTCCTCAACTGCCGACATTCACTGAAGAAGGAGAATTAGTTGTTGAGCCCTTCAAGATTACTGATTCCGCTGGACTAAAACAGGGAATCACGCGGTGCAGGAGGCGCTAGTTCATTGGATTGGGTTACCAACTGAAGACACTACATGGGAGTCATATGACAAGTTAAAGCTGCAGTTTGCTCATATGAACCTTGAGGACAAGGTTCGTTTTGAAGGAGCAGGGAGTGACAGGATGCGGGAGCTATGCCCTCCGGGTTGGCGCACATACTCAAGGCGTACGGGACATGCAAGACGTGCGCGTATGGTTAGGGGTCGAGTGGGTTGAGTGGCATGCAAGACGTGTGCTTATTGTTAGGAGTTGAGGGGTTGAGTTATCAGTTCTTTTCCCAATTGTCATCTGTCAGTTGTCGTTTGTCAGTTCCTAGTTGTCTTTTAATTATGGCCAAGGTGAGTTGGCAATGTAGGATGTGAGGCTATAAAGCCATATCCCTGTTACTTCTGAAGGCAGAGAATATTTCCTTCTAAATTCTAACTATCCTCTTCTCTTCTTCTTCCCAACCCACGTTCTTTCCATCACTCTCTCTTCTTTCCCATAAGAAGTCTTGGTGGGATCTCAGATCCTATCAAACTATGCCAAGAACTTGACAAGTTGATTACTACTCACCGAGAAGTGGTGTCCCAAATCCTTGTTCACATCGTGGCGATCTTTAAAAAGCTATACCAAGAAACCTTTGATCAAATCGAGAACGCAAGAATCGCAGAGAAAGAAAGGAGACGAGAGAATGAACGAGAAAGAGGCCTTATTCTGGTGGTTCTTGTAGATGGCGTCCCAAAATGTGGTAGGGTTTCTCTCGTGCTTGTTGTAGTGCTTCGGATCTCCGGTTGTGCAAGGAGATGAATGCTTGAAGCGAAGTGGCGAGAGGGCAAGATCTGGATGTGGCGCCACTAGAAGGAGAGGAAGATCGCCGGCCCCGGCAGCAACGGCGGTCGAGGGCGAGGGACAATGCGACACCAGGTGGGCAGGGAGATCGCTGGCACCGGCAGCAACAGCAGCGGAGAAGGAGGGGCGAGGGCGCCACAAAGACGATGACAGCGGAGGAGAAGGAAGCGGACGGCGCTGTTCGCTCTAACCTTCGTTTCGGCCGTCCCGCTAGGCAATGCTTCTGTCGACCTGCTTCTGTCGGATAGCGAAATACCAGAGGCCTTTTTATTTTCTAAAATAATATGGAAGTGCGAAAAAAAAAAAAAAAAACATTGGAAGTCGCACAATGAATAATACGGAAGTCGGCAAGTCTCGTACCGACTTCAGTTATATTGGACGTCCTCCCACAAATTCACTGAGCCTTGCCGACTACAGATAATACTTCCTAATCTTTCAATTCAAGAAATAGGATCACTCCATTAAAAGTTTGAAATAAATACAATAATTTGAAGTATATTGTTTAGGACTCCTTGTTTAGCGAAAGAATATTTTCCAACCGGAATATCTTTTTCGAAAAACGATTTTTAAAAATATAATATCTGAAAAAATAGTTTTTTAGTTAATCATGAAAAAGTGATACATTTTAAAGTGGCTTATGTTTGATTGAGAATCTACTTTTCTGAAAAAGTTATATCTTATACTCATAATAACGAAAAAAAATTTATCCATAAATTTTGAAGGCTTAAGAGTACTTTTGAAAAAAAGGAAACCCCAATTTCCAATCAGTGGAAAAGTAGTTTTTCTATGTTCCCCATAGATTTTGTTTTTCATCAAACATAAAGATCTTATTCCCACGGAAATACTACTTTTTCATCTTTCTTCTTTACAAACTCCAACCAAACAAAAATTATTTCTTTGTTTTTCTGTTGACTACACTTTTTCTTTTTTTTTTCTGCTAACCAAACGAGTCCTTAAAATATTCTGCTCCGAGAGAAGAATGGATTTAAGTGTTGTTGGACCTTGAGAATATCAATAACTCTAGTTAGATTTCTTCAATAGATGAAGGGTTTTTAACATTGCTTGAATGAAATGATAGAGTAGGGAATACAGAGGAAGAGAACTAGTAATACTAACTTTTGAGCAAATAGGTGAGAATATATGAAATGAACTCTAGCAAGTGAGGTTGAAGGTTCTCTCATGATAAAAAAAAAATTAATAATAAATAATGTATTTTTAGGTATTTTTTAAAATTTAGAATTATATAATTATCTAAATCTAAAATCTTTTTACAATCATGGGCATTTGCATTTACATTATAACTAGTATCCAAAAATATGTGGCTGATATTATGTTGTTTTAGATCATCAGAATTTGATGATGATCTTGTTGAAATACTGGTTTGAAATAATATCAATAATAATTGGCAATCAAGTCGGTGGCATTGTAACCATCCCACGATGCGCAAAGTATATGCCAAATACAAGGCATCTACAATAATAAAGCCCAACTCTTCATAGCCCACATAGATCTTTCCTAGCAAATTTTGTATTCCTTATTGAAAAATCTGAGTGCAGTTATTGAAGAGCCAATGTGGAAAGTAAGTAGGAAGCCTGGTGAAATCGGAAAAGAGAAAAGCCACATTATGGGACTTGGCAGGGATAAACAGGCTGAATATAACTTGATATACAAATAGATATCTACAAATATTTTTAATAGTGACTTGGAAATATATATAACTTGATATACAAATAGATATCTACAAATAATAGATGTCGCCCCTTTAAATCCAACTGGGATCCAAATCCGACCCGTTTACAGTTACCCGAATCCGATCTTATGCCGTTCCGAACACGGATTCTTTAAATTGGAGGCGACCCCGCCCGGGGCCAAGATTCCCTTCCGCCTCCCCCAAAACACCCTTTTGAAATCCTCCGATCCACCACCATCGCCATGGCCACCGCCGCCCTCCGTCCTCAAGCCCTTCCCGCCGGCGACGCTGGCCGGCCTCCGACAACCCCGAAGACGACGATTATGCGGAGTATATCCCCGTCAAGAAAAGCGCCGAGCCTTGGAGGCCCAGAGGATCCTCCCAGCGCAAGGGCCGCCTCGCCTCCTCCTCCTCCGCCGACTTCGGCGGAGGAAGCGTGGCCCTCCGTCCACCGCCGATGACGACCCGGACCGCCCCTGCCTCGCCCCGAGGCCAAGCCCCAGCCTCCTCGTCAAGGCCTCCCAGATGAAGCGCGAGCTCCCGGAGATCAGCCCGTGGAGCAGCGCGTCCAGCAGGAGAAGGAGAGTGATCGAGCACCCTCTCGGACCGGAGGACCCCTCATGTCCGTCCGCGAGCTCGCCAAGGGCATCACCTACCCCGGACCCCATCCAACCGGCTGGAAGCCCCCAACTGCCATCCGCCGCATGCCGGCCCGGCACGCCGAGGCCATCCGCAAGCAGTGGCACATCCTCGTTGAGGGTGAAGACATCCCCCTCCCATCAAGAACTTCAAGGAAATGCGCCTCCCCAGAGCCCATCCTCAAGAAGCTCAAGGAGAAGGGCATCGTCCAGCCCACCCCCCATTCCAGGTCCAGGGCCTCCCTGTCATCCTCTCCGGCCGCGACATGATCGGGATCGCCTTCACGGGCTCCGGCAAGACCTTGTTTTCGTGCTTCCTCTCATCATGGTCGCCCTCCAGGAGGAGGTCATGAGCCCATCGTGCCTGGTGGAGGGGCCATTCGGCCTCATCGTTTGCCCCTCAAGGAGCTCGCCAGGCAGACGTATGAGGTCGTGGAGCAATTCTTGGCTCCGCTCAGGGAGCATGGGTACCCGGAGCTGAGGCCGCTGCTGTGCATCGGAGGGGTCGACATGAGGTCGCAGCTGGAGGTCGTGAAGAAAGGGGTGCACATTGTTGTGGCCACACCCGGGAGGCTCAAGGATTTGCTAGCCAAGAAAAAGATGAACCTCGACAATTGCAGGTATGCTTGCTGCAGCCTACTCTTTTGACGGCATTTCTGTTATTATCTTGTCATCCAGTCTGGATATAATGTTAAATTTGGCAAGTGAAGAAGATTTAGGTTTGTTTCTTTAAAGTTTGGTGTAGCACAAATATATTGTACTACACTTGAAATCAGCTCGCAATGAAGAATCAAAAATTTGTTTTCTGAAAACTTTTATCAATGTTGTCAATTTTCCTTGCAAACTAAAGTAGAATTGATCAAGATACCATATCAACAATCCCCATAAGTTTGTTATCCTAGGTGCTCTTGACAGGAAATTGCTGATGTGAAAGATGAATCATGAAAGAGGAATCTATATTAGGAAGGTCAACAATGTTGTCTGTTCACAATTTTGTTGTTCTGAAGTTATTTATCAGAACACCATTAACAGTTATTTGTCATTGTGAGCGTCTATTATCAAGAAATAAAGCAAAACATTTGGTTTTTTGACAGCCGGTGTTGACTTTGAGCCATCAGTGATTAATTGAACTTGAAACTCTATTAGAAATGCTGCAGCAAACCTGTTGTACTATCTTTTGACTTTTTACCCAGCCATTCCCCAGGTGAAAGTTGTTAGCATCACTAGAGGAGTTCTTTTAATCCAAGTGTCTACAAATTGGATCACCGTTCTTATCATTTGAAGGAAACGGTGTTTGTTTTCCTTGCTAAACTGTTACTTGTGGCTCAATTTGAGGAGTGACTCTAGAATTCAAGATCACCATGAAAAATTGACGCTTATACTCGTGTTATATTTAACTAAGATTTCACCTTTTCTAGGAATCTTTTTTTTATCACAAATTAGTGGCATCTAAAATGTGCATGCACTTAAATTGTTTTATCTTAAACATGTCCTTGCAAGCAATGTCCCTGAACTTGGGCGTTAATTTGTGAAAAAAATTATACCTAGGGTCACACATGCTTTTTGATTTTTATCCTTTCCTCTCGTCATCGGGCTTCAACTTCTTACTAGGACATGTGATCTGTGAGACTGCTTCCACACATTAGCAACTTTTGGTCCCCACTCCCCCTATATTGGGATCCTTGATGGGATTCGTATCCATCTGAGGCTCTTGCAGCCTCTTCTTTTTTCCCATAAGTTCGTTGATATGAGTATTTTTTGTGAGGCTGGCTGCCTAGTCATGCAAATCAGCCCCTACTTCAGGTGCGCATTCCAAAATTTTTTCAATTAGGATCATCTTAAAGATCAGCTATCTTGGTTGAGATGAAGCAGAATGCAGAGAGGGTGTAGAGGAAGGGTCTGCCTGGGGGCAAGTTGAAGTCTTCCTTTGCGAACATCTCCATAGTTATGTCTCAAAGGATGTTGGTGTCATTCCTCTGCCATTAACATGTCTTTAGTTGTGATAGAGAAACAAAAAAGGGAGGCATCTTAAAGTGGAGTTCACCCAATTGCCATTGAGTTGGGAGCTTCATGAGAGCTGGTGCTAAAGATGTCCATCTGCATTTGGTTTTGAATGCAATCACCCAATTGTTAAATGCTAAGAATAGACGACCCAATTAGGCACATCCTTGAAGAATAAAGGTATTAACTCTATTTAGGAGATATAGATTTTTTGACGTATCTAACCTAGACACTTTTTTTTAAAAAAAAAATTGACTACATGATTACAAATCAAATGCAAGCAGTTTGGGCAAATAAGATTTCAAAAAGAAAATTACAAGCTTTTTGCTCTTATTATGCTATCTGGCGTGTTTTCAAAAGATAAACTACTACTTGTAGCTCATATTTGGATGTTTTGTAGCAACAATAATGCATGAATTTGAAGGGATTAATTAATGACCATCCGGGAGCTGTCATTGCTTGCAATTGTCTATGGAGGTGACCTATATAAAATGAGAATGGGTTGCATGTCTTATCTCAAGTTGCTCATAAAGGAAGAGAACTAACCTTAAATACGAGCTTTTGCATATTTTTTCACATTAGTCACCAACCCAAAGTTTAGCTCTATGATTACTCCAAGTGGTCATAATGTAGTTTGATAAATATAGGGCGATGGTAACTTCCAAGCAGTGATGCAGCAAGTACTCCTTGATTCTTGCATCCACTTTTTATGGGAGAACTAGATTAAATCAAACTAGCATACGTAAACCATTTTATACTTTTTTAAGCTTTTCAACCTGGCCTTCCATTATTAAAACATAGTATATTCCAAATGAGCCCTGAATTAACTTCCTATTTTCAGGAATAAGGATAGGTAAACAGAGGGAAAAAAATCAAGAAATCTTAAGATAGATGAGATTTGTACCTACAAGTTATGTAATCCTTGTACCTTCTGGTTCTACTATCATAATTATTATATTAACTTAAGATTATGTACTGTATTTAGGATGTTGATTATAATTTATGGTTAATAAGTTAAGTCAGTTTTGGCTTTTCTTACAATGATCAACATGATGACAGAGAAGTAGGAGAGCCTGCTGTACAAACACTTTTTTTTTTGGTTTTTAACATTGGGGCACTTTTTGCATTTATCAAAATTGAGCAAGCATAAACCATTAGCGGCGATAATTACTTATTGGAGATTGTTGTTAACTAGTATGCGTCTTCTATAATATATGTACCTCTCCTATGTACATTTGAGGTACAATGTTACTTGTATGGACTGTGTACTTCTCCTAGCACATGTTCATTATGTGCCTGTATCTGCTCTTTTGTTTTTGTCTATACCTTAAATACTTCTCTTTTCATTTATTTCATTCTGAAGGCATACTTGAAGAATATCCTGCAAAGTATATACCTAACCTAATGTACATGGAGCATTGTTGCAATGTTTCATATTGTGCAGGTCCTTTGTGACTTCTCATGCATACATGCAGCGTAATTTATAGAATATGGACCTCATGTACTATTTATGCACCATGGCAGTACTATAGTATTCACATCGACTGAGACCTCTCTGACTGTACATGCTTGGTTTAGAATCCTAAACCAATCTTTCACTCTAACACTTGCCATCAAGTTCAAGATCGGTTGTCGCTGAGAAACTTATCTTATTTCTGCTTGGAAAATGTGTATGATTTATTTATATTTCCATTCTTTTGTTTCTGTCATCCACCTTGGAAGCCATTATTTATACCAACAGGTAAAGTGCTTCAGTGCTGAAAGTTTATATACTGCTATTTTGCCCAAATGAAGTTTTGTGACCACATCAGATTAAGACATGCATAAATACCATTTAGAACTATTACTTGGTGTGTTAAAAGGCATAATTTGCAGAACCATTCTCATTTTATATGTTTTATGTGATGAATATGACAATATGTTCAATATTAAGAAGTAGAAGTGTATTTACATTTCTACTATCTTCATGTCAGAAGTCGATGAGTCAGGTATATCATGTCTATATCATTAGAGATTGTTGCTAACCACTGAGAGACTCAATCTGATCATGAAAAATCTTCTGATGCTTGGAGCTTGTTAAAGCTTGATTTAAGCAGCTTGGGTTTTTCTCTCAGAGCTACTTTTCGTGTATCCATTTTTTCCTACTCCTGAAAGTACCTGGAAAAATAAAACATATTGGCTTGAGGCCCTTGAGTGTTTGTGTAAGACCATATTGCTTGCTTAAAATGAATTGTCCAGTAAGATTGCACTTTCACCTATATCACCCTTCTCTTATTGATCCCTATTGCAGGTATTTGACACTGGATGAGGCTGATAGGTTGGTTGACTTGGGCTTTGAAGATGACATCAGGGGAGGTTTTTGACCATTTCAAAGCCCAGAGACAAACCCTACTCTTCTCTGCCACCATGCCCAAAAAGATACAAAACTTTGCAAAAAGTGCCCTGGTGAAACCCGTGACTGTGAATGTGGGAAGAGCTGGAGCAGCAAATTTAGATGTCATACAGGAAGTCGAGTATGTGAAACAAGAGGCTAAAGTTGTATACCTCCTTGAGTGCCTTCAGAAGACCCCACCTCCTGTCCTGATTTTCTGTGAGAACAAAGCTGATGTGGATGACATCCACGAGTATCTACTTTTAAAGGGAGTAGAGGCTGTTGCTATTCATGGGGGCAAGGATCAGGAAGAAAGAGAATATGCTATCTCATCCTTCAAATCTGGAAAGAAGGATGTCCTGGTTGCCACTGATGTTGCTTCCAAGGGCCTTGATTTTCCTGATATTCAGCATGTGATTAACTATGATATGCCTGCTGAAATTGAGAATTATGTGCACCGAATTGGCCGAACTGGGAGGTGTGGAAAAACTGGAATAGCAACAACGTTCATAAACAAGAACCAAACTGAGACAACGCTTCTTGATCTGAAGCACCTTCTTCAAGAAGCAAAGCAAAGAATCCCACCAGTGCTTGCGGAGCTCAACGATCCAATGGAAGATGAGGATGATATAACCAATGCAAGCGGGGTGAAGGGCTGTGCCTATTGTGTGGCTTGGCCATCGTATCCGAGATTGCCCCAAACTGGAGCATCAGAAGACCATGGCTATTGCAGGTTCAAGGAGGGATACTTTGGCTCAGGTGGTTATCGAGGGGAGATATGATCACGCCTCTGTATGTCTGTATATTTCTGGAGCAGCTTTTGGCATTTCCATAGCTGCATGGGTACTTATGTCATTTCAAATGTCTAAGAAGCTTGCTAACTGGAGGTCAGCCATGGAGGATAAAAATTCAGAATGCATGAGCCTTCGGTTTGAGTGTTTTGAGTTCCTTGTTATCGCTGCCAATGATCTTGCTTGTCAGTTGGTTGTCGGTTCAAGGCCTTTGCTTCTTGTATTCACATCAAATGCAGCGACTGACATGATTTGCTTGCCTCATATGTTTGCAACATCCACGAAGCATTATATGATGTCTGTTTCAACATCAATGTGAAATGCAATCAAATGCTGCACAATTCAACGTAAGGTCTGTTGGACATTATCTTTTGTTTCACCCCTGTGGAGTTGAATGCTGCTGTAACATGAGACTCATATGATTGCTGTATTTTACAAGCTATGCAAGCAGCAGGAGTAATGTCCAGCAGTGGCGATTTCTTCGTTTGATCATACACCGTGTGCTGTTTGACTAATAAGTCCTTGTATGAATGTTTCGAAAGCTGATAACTTACCATCTCAGACATGGTTGCGTCATTTATTATAACAACCACTTACGGTTCTTCACAAGGGATAAAATTGATCTGCTGGGTTGAGCTTTGGTGCTTTGGCTTCTGGAATGAAAGAGAAGAGAGGCTAGCAGAAAAAATTAGTGCTACTGCTGGCTGGAAGTCAAGAACAGAAGAGAGGCCAGCAGAAAAAAATAGTGCTACTGCTGGCTGGAAGTCAAGAACAGAGGAGAGGCTAGCAGAAAAAATTAGTGCTTCGGAGAAGCCTCGAGTTTCCCACTATTAGAATTGGATTCTGGATTCTTCTTTTTAAATGTGATTTGCCTTATCCCTAAAATCTAGGAACTAATGATCATGAGATTTACTTGTCTCCTCGCTTTCCCACGGAGAGCATAACGTTCCCATCCAAGGAAGCCCTCAATTCTTTTCACCATGCATCGAATATCTAAGTTCTAACTTTGATGCGGACCGTAATATCCGTATGCAGATGCATGATGACAGGATTCTCCTTGTGGGTCCACGGAAAACCGACCATGCACCAACTACAGATCTCGAAGCTGCCAGTCGTCTCATTTCTTGGAAGTATATAGTGACGTTCAATTTATTTATTTCTTTAGTTTTTATACAAATCTCCATCAACTTTTATTATAGTGAACAAAGATTTGAATCCAAGCCACTTAGGTGATTTTACTAACTCTTACCACTGGCAACTTCAGCACTTAATTTCGTTGCTGAGCAGTAAAGAAATCAAAAAAAGATATATTTGTACCCAATGGGAAAAAAAAAGGACGATCTCCTGTAGAGGAGTGTCCAAGATAGAAAAAAGAAATTAGAATGAGAAAAGGATCCAAATTCTGCTGAAGCCCTAGAATTTTATGAAGATGAAGCAAAAAGTATCCGAAATAGTAAACCATATGTTAAACATTTTCTTTAGTTTTCTACAGTTTTCCTAGATCAGTGAAACATTATAAGATTTCTAATCTTTCTTTTATTTCCTTTCCCGGGTTCATTTTTCCTTTCTCTTATTTTCTTGACAACGAGTCCCTGGGGCCTAGGCTGAATACTATCGGCTAATACTCCTGTTGCTGGAAATTGGACCCGAGGGCAATCTTCGGTCGAGGAAAGGGAGCGGCGAGTTCTCACGGCGGGGCGGCGGTCCGTCGGCGAGCGGCGTCCTCCGTCTGGGGCGGTCGGAGAGAAGGGACGCTGGCCCACGCGCGAGGCGGCGATCCGTCAGCTGGCGGGACGTCCTCCGTCTGGGTGCCTGCACACGAGCCGGTGGCCGGGTTTTCCGGCGCCGGCCCTCCGACGCTCAAGTCAGGGAGGGGGCAAGTAGTGTAGAAAGGAGATGAACAGTGTCTGTAGAGTGCTTCAATCTTCCAACCCCCTCCTGAGAGGCCAAGGCTCCCTTTTATAGGCGGGGGTCGGTTTACCTGCGATGTAACAGGGCGAAGCCGTAGTACGGCTCGGCATGTCATTCGGGTCGGCGCACGGTCAGGCGAATCATTGCACTGATGTCGGCGGTGAGGGCGTCGTACAGCCCGAACTAGCACGCTATCAGGCGAATTATTGCATTGGTGTCGGAGGTATGGCCGAGATCGGAGACTTATCATAGTTGACTAGACTCTGCTGGGCTGATTTGCCGTGGAGAGCTGAGAGTCCGTAGATGACAGGAGCCATGCGCATTTATTGTGGAGTAAGCCGGAGATCCGCATTTATTGTGGAGTAAGCCGGAGATCCGCATTATTGTGGAGTAAGCCGGAGATCCGCATTTATTGTGGAGTAAGCCGGAGAGTTACAGCGACCATGCGCAATAAATGCCAGAGGGGCGTCAGGGGTATGGTCCTCGGCCAGACCTCAGAGGCGCACGGCCGTAGTAGGTGGCTGACAAGAGTAGACCTCGACATCGGGGTTTTTCTTAGGTCGGAGGTCTCGAGGTCGGTCGTCTTAAGGTCGGGCGTTCCGAAGTCGGACGCCGACTTCGGCCGTCCGGGTCGGAAGTTGTACGGCTTCTTAGGGGCATTTATGTCATTGGAAAAAAATCTTATTCCCCCCAACACTACCCCCGACTTCCGAGTTCGAGCGACCTTGTGGGCTCGGACGTGGGAAGTAAAGTCTGTCACTAAGGTTGGGGGGTGAGTCTCGTCCGCCCCCTTGCGCTTCTCGAGCTTTCATGGTGAAACCTGCGCCCTTTGGCGTCTCGAGGCTGCTTTATTCAGTGAGCTTATGATGAAGCTCGTATCATTACGCTTCTTGAAGCGGAGGTGGCGTCCCTTGAATCGCCAGGATCGCTTTACGGCGGATTAATGATGGGGGTCCTCGAGCTCGTCGAGGCGGTGCCTCGATCCCGTAATCGAGGCTTCTCGCTCATTAATGAGTGTGCTGTACAGGGGTTTAAAACGGACACGCGGCGTGACCCAAGGTCGGACGCTTCCGATTTCGTGTACTGGGTCATAATTCCGGAGAGGTGGAGGCTACATCGAGGCTCCACAGTGTCCCAGATCTTATTAAATGAGGGGAGCGGGGGGCGGCGTCCGCTTCGTTCCTTCAGGACGATTTGATTTTGCGGACCCATGATGAGGCCCCGAGATCCGACGGGACAACGCTTAGATTTGTACCCGATTTATTAATCCGGAGTGAATACGGTGCCTCGGCTTCCGAGGTCGACACGTGGCGCAACCCGATCGGGGGATGGGAACCGACCCCGTCGATCTGGGCCGTCAGGGGGGTCTATATAAACCCCTCGAGGTTGCCCTAAAGGTCTTGTTTGGCTGCTTCTCATTTTCGTTATCTTTCTCCCTACTTCCTTCCTCAACCGAACCTTGCCGTCGGTGCCCGGAGCGATTTCCGGCGATGTCCAGTAGGTTTTCACCCTGTTTTCACTAGGGTTTCCTCTTTTCTTCTCCTCCCAGCTTCCATTTCCGCTTTTAACTTTTATTTCGTTCTTCTGTGGGAATGGGTTTGGGCCCGAAGAAGTTGGTCGAGCTTGTCGGGGGAGGAGTTGGAGTTGATCCGCTCCCGGTTTTTCTTCCAGCCCAGGTTTCGCTTGAGACCGCGGGCCGGAAGACAGGGTGACGCAGCCGCCCCCAGGTCGGATCGCGGTCTACCGCGAGACACTGTGGGCTGGCTTGCGCTTTCCCGCCACGAGTTTGTGAGCAACCTGCTGGCCGAGTACCAGCTCGTTCCGGCGCAGTTGGCTCCGACTCGTGGAGGACATAACGGGTTCTTGTCCCTGGTGCCTCGGGCATGGGATCCCGATCTCGGTAGGCCTTTTCCGCCGGTGTTTTCTGTTAAAGAAGAACCCGGCGGACGCAGGGTGGCTATACTTCGCCTTTCGGGGCGGTATGTCACTCTTCCAGGGTGCCCCTTCCTCGATTCATGAGTGGAAGGGGAAGTTTTTCTTCCTGGCGTCCGAGGCGCTTGGGGGTTCGACCCGAGGTGGGGGGACCCTCGGTTGAAGACCCTCAATAAGCTCTCCGAGCCCTCGAGGAGGGAGCTGAGGACCCTGGACTCCGTCGAGCCCTTGGAAGGGGGCAACGACCTGACCGAGCTCCTGCGGGAGGACGCCCTGGCGAGCGTAGGTCTGAGCTCGGCGCGCCCCGAGGGTAAGGGTGGTTACATTATTTATTTTTTCTTCGTTCTTTGCTTTTACTGTCACTGGTCTGATACTGAACGAAATTTTGATTTCAGATATTCCCCGCCTGCCGACCAGCAACACATCACTTTTTCTCGCCTGAGAAGGCGAGAAGCCGAGGCCGGGGAGCCGGCCCCAGCCCGGAAGAGGGCGAGGACGGACGGCGCCTCTCGTTCGGCCGGAGGAGTGGCCCCGAGGCGGGGGCCTCTGCACGAGCCGAGGCGGGCGCGGGTCGCAGGAGCGGGCCCGTCGGCCCTCCTTGCCCTGCCCCCCTTGCCCAGCGGGGGAGTCGTCCATGGCCCGGCAGCAGCCAGAACCCGGGCTTGCCGAGGCCCCGAAGCGAGCGGCTCCGGGACCTCGGGCCGTCGTGCCGAGCTCTTCCCGGGCTTTCGAGAAGAGTCGGTCGAGCCAGACTCCCTATTCCGAGGGGAGCTCGGCCTTCAGTGATGCCGAGGTCGCGCGCTCCATGTTGCGGCGTGCGGTCTCCAGCGGACCGGGCCGGTTCCGGAATGTCGCTGGAGGAGGTCGTGGCAGCTACTGCAACACGCCCGGGTAAGTTCTTTCTTAATTTGCCTTGAGTTACTAGCATATTGTGCTTTTCAACTCACAATACTCGTTTCTTTTTTTCAGCATATCCCGAGCTCGACCCTTGGGTTCATCGCCCACGGGTGTCGGAAGAAGTCGAAGCTCGGCCGACAGTGGAGCCGACCAAGAAAAAGTCGCCGAGCTGGAGGGGCGTTGGCCGGCCGAGGCTCGGTGGCGGCCACCGAGGCTGAGCGCCTGCTATGGCGGAGGGCTGGGGAGGAGAGGCCGCCACGCCCTAACCAGGTCGCCTGCGCGGCACGGAGGCGCGTTAGGGGAGGTCCAGGCCGAGGTCGCGGCCCTCAAGTATGAGGACGGGGTCTCCCGCCTCCGAATCGAGCAACTTGAGGTCCGGGAGAGGAGGGCACTCGAGCGAGCCGAACATGCCGTGGAGCTCTTCAAGAGTCGCAAGAGTTCCGCGACATGTTGGAGGAGGAGACAGTGGACGGGTTCCTCCGGGTTTCGAGAACTTCCGGGCTCAGATGCGCCGGTACTGCCCTCAGTACGACCTTCGACGGTCCGTCCGAGGAGGACCTGGGCCTGGGGTCCGACGTGGAAGCCCTCCCGCCATTTTGACATCCGAGGCGGGATATATGAAGAAGACCCGCCGAGCCTTCGACGGGGCGGCCGAGGCGGTGGACATGAGGCGGCTCCGGCGGCCGAGACGGACGCCGTCCCGGAGCGGTACCCGAGGCCCTGCCCCCGACCCCGACCTGTGCCGTGAAAACCTCGAGATCATCAATGTGCCGGACGACCCCCGGAGTTGCTCCCGCCGCTTAGGACTTAGCGTATTTTTCTTTCTTTTTCTTGTATCCGGAGGTCGGCCTTAATGGTCGACCTCCAATTTTGTAATGGCCTTCGGCCTTCTGTTAATGAAAAACACTTTTCATTATGTGTTTGCCTTTCTTTTTGTTGCGAACGAGGCTAGAGCCTTAGCTACTGACTCGACGACCTCTACTTCAATCTTAGTTTCCGGTTGCTTAACGAAGTTGTCCCTTTTCCGGCTATGTCTTACCTTCTCGGGTTCCAGTCATTCCGACCAAAAGGAGCTCCGAGTCTTAGGTTTTTAGAAAATTCCTCTAAGTCCATAGCTCGGATCTAGAATCGTGAAGTCATCACGTTTAGCCTTTAGGAAATCCAAGGCATCGAGGTCGGGCCTTAGCCCTTCAAGTAAGACCGGGACTAGGTCTATGCCTGCTGCTATTCGGGATTTCAGTCGGGTTTCCGAACTTAACTCCGAACCCCTCGTAGGGAGCGCGGGCTAATAAGTAAGTCATCGTCGAAGGTTTTGTAGTTATCGTTCTCGGACTCTGCCGAGATCTCGGTGAGCAGGCTGGGATTTCCAAAAATGCCTGGTATCCATGTTTGGCTGATACACTCGTGGTCGGGACCACTTTCTCAGTAGATGTCGGAGTTTACGTAGAAGAGCCGAGTTGGGCCCTAATTTATGAAGCCTCGTACAGATTGCGAGACTTGATGAACGGACCTGCATAATGTAGTTAGGGGGTCGATCTTAAGCCGACCATTGGAAGGCCCGCTTTGGGGCGGATAAGACTCCACGTTGGGATTCCGCTCAACAATATGTAGATAAAATTTAACAAGGAGGGCGTCTAGCTGGATGTACCTCTTGCATTTCTCCGAGTCACGCTTCGCATGGTGGAGTAGGTTGCCTCCTTTCCTCGTTGACCTCGGAGTCATTTTGACTTAAAGGGGGGGCTCGGGATTCTCACGGACCCAACAGCGCCCACCCGGAGGTTGAGAGGATTTGGCGAGGCTTTAATTGAATTGTAGCTCTCTGCGAGGTCGAGGGGAGTTTCAGACCCCATGGTAAACCTCGGGCGCCTCAACCTTGGTCGAGGGATCTTGTCGTCAGGTCGGCGAGTCCGTGGACGCTTTGCTGACCTGTGGCTCCCGTGGCCGAGGGAGTTTGGGACTCTACGGTCGTCCTCGGGGCATCCGACCTTAGTCGAGGGATCGTTCGTCAGGTCGGCGAGTCTGGGCACGCTCTACCGACCTGCGACGCTTTCCGAGGTCGAGGGAGTCCTGGTTCTCTACGGTCGACCCTCGGGGCATCCCGACTTAGTCGGAGAATAGCTCGCTTCGGGGATCGGGGATCGTCGACCGCTCCCGGGGGTCCACTTCGTGGCGCCCCGGGTGGAGCCACCCTTTCCACCCCTTACGGCTTCTTCCCGAGGTCGAGGGAGTCTGGTTCTCTACGGTCGACCCTCGGGGCATCCCGACCTTAGTCGAGGGATCGTTCGTCCAGTCGGCGGGTCTGGGCACGCTCTACCGACCTGCGACGCTTCCCGAGGTCGAGGGAGTCTGTTCTCTACGGTCGACCCTCGGGGCATCCCGACCTTAGTCGAGGGATCGCTCGCTTCGGGGATCGGGGATCGTCGACCGCTCCTAGGGGTCCACTTCGTGGCGCCCCGGGTGGAGCCACCCTTTCCACCCCTTACGGCTTCTTTCCGAGGTCGAGGGAGTCTGGTCTCTACGGTCGACCCTCGGGGCATCCCGACCTTAGTCGAGGTAGGAGAACGAGCCGAGCTCGTCTGGTCAGAGAGGACCGTGCTCATAGGGGGAAGTTGATGGAGAACGAGCCGAGCTCGTCTGGTCAGAGAGGACCGTGCTCATAGATGGAAGTTGATGGAGAACGAGCCGAGCTCGTCTGGTCAGAGAGGACCGTACTCATATCTTGACGTCTCGAGCATCCCTATAGCCGGGGCATCCCGACGAACCGGGGCATTCTGACCTTAGTCGAGGGAATTTCGCGCCAAGTCGATATTTCGTCGTCCTGCGATTCTTCCCGAGATCGAGGGAGTTTGGGACTCTACGGTCGAGCCTCGAGGCATCCCGATTTTGGCCGGGGAATCTGAGGATCACAGACGACCCAATATTAGAAGAGAATTACAGCCATCAAGATAAGAGAATTGTTTGCGAAAGGAAGCTGAGTCCATTGTCCTGATTGTCTTGAACCCCTAGGGATTTTACTGGCAGTACATTCGTAGATTCTCGGAGTTCCAGCTTCGCGGGATCAGGGTCCCCTCTAGGGACTTTAATTTATACGCCCCTGGTCGTTGTACCCGGGCGATCTGATACGGCCCCTCCCAATTTGGGGCGAGCTTTCCTTGCTCAGTCGGTTGAGAAGCCTCGGCTCTCCTGAGGACGAGGTCCCCCACTTTGAAGAGCTTGGGCTTGACTCTAGAGTTGTAGTATTGGGCCGTTCGCTGTTGGTATCTCGCCATGCGGACCCGGACAACCTCTCTTGTCTCTTCGACGAGGTCCAAGTTGCTCCTGAGCTGGAAAGAATTGGTGTCAGGGTCGTAATGCTCCACCCTTGGAGAAGGCAGGCCGATCTCCAACGGGATGACGGCCTCAGTGCCGTATGCTAGGTTGAAGGGGGTCTCTCCCGTGGGCAGTCGGAACGTGGTCCGGTACGCCCAAAGGACATTGTACAAGTCCTCGACCCACTGTCCTTTGGACCGATCAAGCCTAGCCTTGAGCCCCCGCAAAATAGTGCGGTTAGTTACCTCAGTTTTCCCGTTTGTCTGGGGGTGAGCGACTGAGGTGAAACGGTGATCAATGCCGAGCTCAGAGCAAAATTTTCTGAAACGAACATTGTCAAATTGTCGACCATTGTCAGATATAAGGATACGGGGTAGTCCGAATCTGCAGATTATGGACTTCCACACGAAGTCTCGCATCTTTTGCTCGGTGATCCGGGCGACGGGTTCGGCCTCGACCCATTTGGTGAAGTAGTCGATGGAGACGACCAGGAACTTTCTCTGTCCGGTGGCCAGGGGAAAGGGCCCCAGGATGTCGATCCCCCATTGGGCAAACGGCCAGGGGACGATGATGGAGGTCAGCAGAGCTGAAGGTCGGCGCTGGACATTGGCGTTTCGCTGGCACCGATCGCACTTCCGGACGAAATCCGTTGCATCCTTCTGGAGTGTGGGCCAATAATATCCTTGTCGCAGGACCTTATGGGCTAATGCCCGACCCCCCAGGTGATTTCCGCAGATCCCTTCATGGACCTCTCGGAGGGCATAGTCCGCCTCGGAGGGGCGGAGGCATCTGAGAAGGGGAGAAGTAAATGATCGCCGGTAGAGTCTATTCTCGTATAAGACATACCGGGGGGGCCTGGCGCTTGATTCGGCGAGCTTCCGTCTCGTCGTGAGGTAGGGTTCCGTCCTGAAGGTAGCAGACGAGCCCATCGATCCAGCTTGGCTCGGAGTCGATGCACATGGTGGGCTCGGGTTCCTCCGTGCTGGGGATCCGAAGATACTGGAGCGCTGTTCCCTTGGGAAGCTCGCTTATACGGGAGGTTGCCAATTTGGATAGTTGGTCTGCCCTGAGGTTTTTCGCTCTGGGGATGTATTGAATATTGAAAGAATTCAGGGCAGATATGAGTTCCCGCATCTTTTGGAGATACTTTTGTATGGATGGCTCTTTAGCTCCAAAATCTCCTTGGACCTGGTTCACCACCAGCTGGGAGCCACTGAAGGCCGTCAGGTCTTCCACTCTTAGTTCTTCGCCAGCTTGAGCCCGGCGATGAGAGCCTCATACTCGGCCTCATTGTTCGAGGCCGGGAATTCGAGGCGCAAAGCTTGCTCGGCCACCACTCCGTCTGGATTGGTGAGGATAAGTCCGGCCCCGCTACCCCCCGAGGTCGAAGACCCGTCCGAGTGCAGGACCCATGGCTGCCTCGGGGCCTCCTCTACGGATTCGGGTGGCCTCTCGGGGTTGTCCGGAAGGGTGCACTCCACGATGAAGTCGGCGAGTATCTGAGCTTTGATAGCCGGCCTGGGCCGATATTCGAGGTCGAATTCTCCGAGCTCGACCGCCCATTTGGCGATCCTCCCCGCACGATCCGACCTTTGCAATATCTGCTTCATAGGCTGGTCGGTCAATACAGCTATCGTGTGGGCTTGGAAGTAAGGCCTGAGTCTCCGAGCCGAGATGATGAGAGCGAAGATGGTCTTCTCAAGTTTAGAATACCGGGTCTCAGCATCCCTGAGAACCCGGCTGGTGTAATAGACCGGCTTTTGGAGCTTGTCCTCTTCCCGGACGAGAACTGAGCTCACTGCAGCTGGGGAGACGGCCAAGTATAAGTAAAGAATCTCACCTTTCTGGGACTTGGTGAGCAGCGGGGGAGAGGCCAGAAGGCTCCGAAGCTCCTCAAAGGCCTGCTGGCATTCTTCCGTCCACCGGAAGTCTTTCGGCCGTTTGAGGCTCTCGAAGAAGGGGAGGCATCGCTCGGCTGACCGAGAGACGAACCTTCCCAGGGCGGCAACCCGCCCCGCGAGCCGTTGCACCTCCTTAACAGTCTTTGGAGGCGACATCTCTTGCAGTGCCCGGATTTTCTCCGGGTTGGCTTCAATTCCGCGCTGGGTCACTATGAAACCCAGGAACTTGCCCGAGGTGACCCCGAACGCGCACTTCGCCGGGTTGAGTTTCATTTGATATCTTCTGAGCTTGGCGAATGTCTCGTTGAGATCGGCTATGTGGTGTTCCGCCGCTCGGCTCTTTACCAACATGTCGTCCACATAGACCTCCATGTTCCGGCCGATCTGGTCTTTAAAAATTTGGCTGACCAGTCTCTGATAGGTGGCCCCAGCGTTCTTCAGGCCAAAGGGCATCACCTTGTAGCAGTAGGTGCCCTTGTCGGTGATGAAGGCCGTCTTCTCCTCGTCTTCTGGCGCCATTCGGATTTGATTGTACCCTGAAAAGGCGTCCATAAAAGTTAGCAGCTGGTGTCCTGAAGTGGAGTCGACGAGCTGGTCGATGCTCGGGAGGGGGAAGCTGTCTTTCGGGCAGGCCTTGTTCAGGTCGGTATAGTCCACGCACATACGCCACTTCCCGTTGGCCTTCTTTACGAGGACTACGTTGGCGAGCCAGTCCGGGTAGGAGACCTCCCGGATGAAGCCGGCCCCGAGGAGTTTGTCCACCTCCTCAGCCGCAGCTCGTTGTCGTTCCGGGGCAAAGCCTCTTTTCTTCTGCTTTACAGGCCTGCTGGTCGGTCTCACCTGGAGTCGGTGGACCATGACCTCAGGGTCAATTCCTGGCACGTCCGCGGGCGACCAGGCGAAGACGTCAGCGTTGTCCCGCAGGAAGCTGACGAGGCAATCCCTCTCGCGGGCGCCGAGGCCGGAGCCGACCTGCACAGTTAGCTCGGAAAAATTTTCTTGTAGTGGGATTTGAATAAGGAGCTCACCGGGCTCTACTTGCTTCTTCCAGAGGGTGTCCCTCGCATCGAGGGTTTCTATGGGCAGCGAAGGGCCCATCGGGTGGTCCGGCGCCTCGGCTGGTTGCTTTACTGTGTGGGCCGCCATGTAGCATTGCTTGGCGACCAACTGGTCTCCGCGGACCTCGCCTACTCCTTGGTCGGTGGGGAACCGCATGAGCAAATGGCGAGTTGAAACCACGGCTCGAAGGGCATTTAGCCCTGGGCGCCCAAGGATGGCGTTGTAGACCGAGGGCAGACGGACCACCAGGAGGTCCATCCTCACTGTGCTCTCCCGGGGGGCGAGGCCGACTGTGACAAGGAAGCTAGCCTCACCTTCAACCGGGACTGCATCTCCGGTAAACCCAACCAACGGGGCATTGACTCTCCGGAGGTGCCCTTCTGTCAATCCCATTTTTTGGTAGGCATGATAATACAAAATGTTGGCTGAGCTTCCATTGTCAACTAGGACACGCTTTACATCAAACCTATTTACAATCATAGAGATGACCACAGCGTCATCATGGGGGGTTTCGACCCCTTCTAAGTCCTCATCCGAGAACGAGATGACTTCACCAGTACGTGGGCGCTTCGGGGGTGCTCCCAGGGCGGCCGTTCCTGCCGAGGCCTGCCTGATCATGTTGATGGTGCCGGCGATGGGCCTGTTGTCGCTCGGATTTTCGGTTGGTGCGACATTCTCCGCCGGCCTCCTTCCCTCAGGTCGGTTCCTCACGAACCGGTTGAGTACTCCCCGTCGGATGAGCGCTTCTATCTCATCCCGGAGTTGGTAGCAGTCCTCCGTGTCGTGCCCACGATCTCGGTGGAAGCGGCAATACTTCCTGGGATTCCGGGGGAATCCCGTGTCTCGCATAGGAGGCGGGGGTCGGAAGAAGTCCCGACCCTCGATTTCCATCAGGATTTCGGCCCGGGGAGCGTTGACGGGTGTGTAGTTCTCGTACTTTCCCGGGTACGTCCGAGGCCGTGGTGGGGACCTCGGCCGAGGAGGGGTCCTTTGCTGAGATCGCCTCTGCTGTCGGGGCGGACTTCTCAGTCTGGGGAGGTTCTTCTCTCGGCGGGGGGATCGGCTCCTTTGTCGGCCGCGCTCCTCGCGGCGTTTCTTCTGCTTCTTGGAGGCGGGCTCAATTGCCCCCCGCCTGGATGCAACTGCCTCCTCGGCCTTGGCATACTTCCGGGCTCGGGCCAACATTTCAGTGAAGTCGGCCGGGAAGCTCTTCTCGATGGAGAAGAGGAATCGGTAGGAGCGAACCCCAGTCTTCAGAGCCGACATAGCCATCGACTGGTCTAGCTCGCGAACCTCCCATGTGGCGGCGGTGAAGCGGTCCAGGTACTCCTTGAGGGGCTCCCCCTCTTTCTGTTTGATGTCGAGGAGGGAGTCTGACGTCCGTCGCTGGCGCCGGCTGGCAGCGAAGTTGGTGGCGAACTGCCTGCCGAGCTGCTCAAAAGAGGACACCGTATTCGGCTTCAGTCCAGAAAACCAAAGCCGAGCGGTCCCTCGGAGGGTCGCTGGGAAGGCCTTGCAGAGCATGGCCTCCGAGGACCCTTGTAGGGCCATGAGGGCCCGATAGCTCTCTAGGTGGTCGAGAGGGTCGGTCGTCCCGTTGTAGGGTTCCACCTGAGGCATTTTGAACCTCGCGGGAACCGGCCCATCCTCGATCTGGCGGGAGAAGGGGGACTTGGTGGTGAACTCAAAGTCTCCCTCTTGTCTTGCCTTCTTGCTGTGGAGCGCCGCAATCTGACGCTCCAGATGCTCAACTTTCCGGTCGAGCTCCCCCACCCGTGGGATTGTCGCTGTGGTTTGCGCCGGCTCACGGTGATCTGGGGCTGACTCTGCCTCAGAAAGTTGGGGCCTCCGATCGAAACCTTCTCCCGGTAATTCCCTCCGGGGAGAAGCTCGTTCTCCGTTGTTGGCTCTAGAAGAGCCATGCAAGTTTTGGCTTGGGAAAATCGGGCCGTTGGGGAGACACTCCGGCGGGGCCTGAGCCCGTGGGGGGAGCGTAGGTAAGGCTTCCTCGCGCCGCAAACTCTGAACGGCGGCGGCCAGGGCCTGGACTTGCTGTACCAAGGCGTCGAACTGTTCCGGCTGGACCAGAGGAACTGGGTCAGCCGGAGTTGGAGAATTCTGGACAGAGTGTCCAGGGCTTTGCGGGGGACGCCGGGAGATGTTAGAGGCTCCCTTACTCCTCAACTTCATGACTGCTACTCGGGCCCTTCCTCTAGCGCCAACTGTTGCTGGAAATTGGACCCGGGGGCAGTCTTCGATCGAGGAGAGGGAGCGGCGATGAATTCTCACGGCGGGGCGGCGGTCCGTCGGCGAGCGGCGTCCTCCGTCTGGGGCGGTCGGAGAGAAGGGGCGGCAGGTCCTCGTGGCGAAGCGGCGATCCGTCAGTTGGCGGCGTCCTCCGTCCAGGTGCCTGCACATGAACCGGTGGCCGGGTTTTCCGGCGCCGGCCCTCCGACGCTCAAGTCAGGGAGGGGGCAAATAGTGTAGAAAGGGAGATAAATAATGTCTGTAGAGTGTATCAATCTTCCAACCCCCTCCTGAGAGGCCAAGGCTCCCTTTTATAGGCGGGGGTCGGTTTACCTGCGATGTAACAGGGCGAGGCCGTAGTACGGCTCGGCATGTTGTTCAGGTCGGCGCATGGTCAGGCGAATCATTGCTCTGATGTCGGCAGTGAGGGCGTCGTATAACCCGAACTAGCACGCTGTCAGACGAATTATTGCATTGGTGTCGGAGGTATGGCCGAGATCAGGAGACTTATCATAGTTGACTAGACTCTGCTGGGCTGATTTGCCGTGGAGAGCTGAGAGTCCGTAGATGACAGGAGCCATGCGCATTTATGGTGGAGTAAGCCGGAGATCCTCATTTATTGTGGAGTAAGCCGGAGATCCGCATTTATTGTGGAGTAAGCCGGAGATCCGCATTTATTGTGGAGTAAGCCGGAGATCCGCATTTATTGTGGAGTAAGCCGGAGGGTTACAGCGACCATGCGCAATAAATGCCAGAGGGGCGTCAGGGTATGGTCCTCGGCCAGACCTCTGAGGCGCACGACCGTAGTAGGTGGCTGACAAGAGTAGACCTCGAACATCGGGGTTTTTCTTAGGTCGGAGGTCTCGAGGTTGGGCGTTTCGAAGTCGGACGCCGACTTCGGCCGTCCGGGGTCGGAAGTTGTACGGCTTCTTAGGGGCATTTATGTCATTTGAGAAAAAATCTTATTCTCCCCCAACAGAAACCATCCCGACGCTTTCCAAAGCGTCGGTAAAGCGTCGCCTATGCTACAGTGGAAAAAATATTTTCCGACGCTTTTAAAAGCGTCGCTCTTTTCCGACGCTTTAAAGCGTCGCAAATTTCCGACGCTTTAAAGCGTCGCGAATTCCCATTTGCAAAAAAAATTACCATTTCCTGTCTGCATCTTCTCGCATCTTCTCCTCCATTCAGAAATACAAACAACCTTCCCGATCGGTACCTTCATTCCGTCCGTGCAGAGTGGTTGGGTTTGGCTATATAAATAATTTTTTTTTTTCAGATCCGCCGATGTGGGACTAAAATGAGGTGATTTTTTGGCTTCCGACGACGCTTTTAACGACGCTTTTAAGCGTCGTTATTTAACAACGCTAAAAAGCATCGTTAAAAGTGTCGTCAATTACATATTAACTTCGACGACGCTTATAAGCGTCGTCATTAGCCGACGCTTTTAAAAAGCGTCGGCAAATGTTGACGGGAAAATTTTTTTGCCGACGCTTGGAATAAGCGTCGGCAAATAAGAGTCGGTAATGTTCTTTTTTTGTGTAGTGTTCACTACAACAAAATAGGGTTTTGTCGACTATTTTTCGCCGACGCTAACAGAAAGCGTCGGCAAATTTCGAAACAGCGCTGACATACTACGACGCTTTTGTATAGCGTTGGATGAAATTAAAATAAGACGACGCTTCAAAGCGTCGTCGGAGGAAAAAGGCCACCAAACCCACGGATCGCCTGCCTTTTTCCCGATCCCTACCTTTTTCCCTCTCTCTCTCTCTCTCTCTCTCTCTCTCTCTCGTGCGGAGGAAAAAAGGGTTAGGGCAACAAACCCTAACCCTTTCATCCCCAGCCGCCATCATTCCCCCCTCTCGTGCGGAGGAAAAAAGGGTTAAGGCTTGGATAAATATGACCGAGCCTAAACGCAGGTCTAACTATATAGCGAACGAAATTGAGGCTGCGGAGCCCAAGTCCTTGGAACCTAAAGCGGATCCAAGTGAAGAAACTTAGGTCTACCAAAAATCGAAATATAAATTAATTACAAGTCAAGAAAGTGTTCATTTCATTTAAAAAAGCCCGAAGGCCAAGTACAAAGTTTGGGCTCGGCCTTAACAATATGGAGACCATCCCAATTTACAAAAATAGAGAAAATGGAAAACTTCAAGACTCGGCTCTACTATCCTCGGCAATTTCAGAAACAGCTGGTTCCTCTGTGACCAAGGTTTCTACCTCAGCCTCCGCGACCTCGAGAGCATTCTCGGGAGCCTCGGCCGGGCCCTCCTGGGCAGTCTCGTCAGCTGTCGGAGCTTCCGTCTCCGCCTCTGACTCCTCGACCCCCGCTCCTGGTTGAAGCAGGTTAAGGTCGAAGTCTGGAAGAAGTCGCCGCAGTTGGTTGCGGAAGTCCTTGAAGCCTTGAATTAGCACGTTTACGCCTTCCTCTTCTAATAGGTCGTGAAACTCTTCCGATTCATGGAAGAGTTTAACAGCGTCCTGGGCCTGCTCCCGAGCCTCCTTCTCCCGAGCCTCGTGATAGGCGGCCTTCCGCTCCAAATTCTTTATTTCCCGTTCGCGAGCAACGAGCAAAGACTGCGCGTCGAGCAAACGGGCCTCGAGCTCTTGAGCCTTGAGGTGAGCTTCCCCCACCTCCTGCTCGCGGATGGCGAGCGTCGACTCGGTCTCGGCCAGACGAGCCTCCACGGCGCACACTTCAGATCTGACTAGAGTGTGCGCGCCCTTCTCCCCTTCGAGCTTGGCGGTCAGAGCCCGAATTTCGTCCTCGGCTGCCTCCACCCTTGTCTGAAGCACTTTTTGCTCGGCCTCGGATGCGAGGCACCTTGCCTCGACCTCCTCCTGCCTGCGTTGATGCCTTCGGGCCCGGTCCCGGTAGTCCTGGACTATGTGCATCAGCGTCTTGATCTCGTGAAGGTGCTGTAAAAGAAGGAAATAAGAAACAAAATCCAAGCCAATTCGAAACGAACTTACACAAAAACGAAAGCTAACTTACCCGGATGGCAGAGCAGACAGTCGCATCCATGAAGGCACCATAATTCATGGATCGGATCTTGGCCTGGTCGGCCGGGAGCAGCGCGACCCGAAGAACTTCACGCGCCGTCTGGGGATTATCGAGCGCCGAATCACCCTCGAAAACCGCCCAGCCGGGAGCGTAGGGCACTTTCTCCTGACGACCCGACGGGCCCGGTAGGCTGGGCTCTATTGGGCTCGCTGGGCGCGGTTCCGCGGCCTCCTGGCTGCTCCCCGGATCGGGACTAGGGAGTTGGGGTCGGTCAGGTTGCCGATCCGATTGCTGGGGGGTTGGGGCGGGGCACGCAAGCGCGAAGACCGCCGTAGAACTCACCCCTCCTTGATCGGCGCTCGGAACTTCCTGCCGACCAGGAACTTGCGAAATCGGCGCCGGGCACGGGAGCGCCACCGTAGCTCCGGCAGAGCTCGCACCTCGACCAGCCTCGGAATGCTCGGCACAAGGAGCACCCTTCTCGGCGGCCACGGTAGCCGAGGTCTTCGCTTTCTTCTTTTTAAACTCAGGCGGGTCTCCCGCAAGCTCGGCCGCCCTTTTCCGGAAACGGGCGTACAAGACGTCGCTCTTGGTCACCATTTTCGCAATATCTGCGAAGACGAACAAAAGAAGTTAGCCAAACATTGCAAAAGGAGGACGAAGGAGAATTCCCTAATTACCACCCTTACCCGGAGAGCGCGCCGAGCTCAAACCAACATTGGTCAAAGCATCCTCGTTCACGAGGCCGTTCAGAAGGATGCCATCTCCGAGGCTGCGGATAGTGTCAAGGATCCCCTGCTCACGTGAGGAAAGCCTGGGGAGTTGGTTAGCGATCTTGAGCCGGCTCCGCCTCCACTTAGGGTTGAACCCCCATGGTCGCTCGGAACTCAAGAAAAAGAATTTTTCCTTCCAACCATAAATGGATGACGGGGCGCCGTGAAAGAGTGGCCGACCAGCCCGAAAGGCAATATAGAGCCACTCTCCGTCTCCCGGGTTAGATTTGAGCGAGAAAAGTCGCCGGAAGACGTTCACGGAAGACGGAATCCCGTACGCCATACACAGGGACAGGAACCCGATAATTGTCCTCCATGCGTTTGGAGCGAGCTGCGCAGGGACAATCTCGTACTCCCCAAGCAACTCATTCACAAACCCATGCAGGGGAAATCGTAGGCCGGCCCAGAGTGCCTCCGAGTACACTCCGATCCGGCCTACAGGGGGGTTCGTTACCCGGTCCCCCAACCCACCAGGTTCCAAACGGAACCCCCGCAGAGGAAAAAACAATTCCTCGACCATCTCAACCTCTAGCTCGCTCATGGTAGACCCAGACTCACTCGGACCACGACCCATTGGGAACAGAAAAAAGGGAAAGTTCCGAACAAATAAAAGAGAAAACACCTTCGGGAGTTCGCCGGAGGTAATGGCGGAACGGAAGCTTCGGACTGAGAAGCTGGAGGAAGGAGACAATAAGAAAGTAGGAGGCGGCCAGGTGAGGATTTATATAAACCCCCCCCCCCCAACGGCCCAGATCAGCAAGAAAAAACGCTGCTCCCCGTTCAGATCACGATGCGTATTGGCCCGAAAGACGGAGCGCCACATTTAATTCGGACTGACGCTTCGAACACAGAAGCGCCTCATCGGATCGTGCGGCCCTATCATGAGCCCACGACGCAAGGACACTTTGGAGAAGGCACCCTAATAATAAGACGTTTCGGGAAAGAAGAGACGCCGCCTATTAAAAGCACCTCGAAACGCGCGATAATTCGAAATTTTCTTAACTCATAATAGCCCGATTAAAACTACTTCCCGCGCTCAAGCTGGTGGCCAGCTGGAACTCGGAAGTCGGGGGGTAGTGTTGGGGGGAAAACCCAAGTCACGCCAGTTCGAAGGCGCTCGACCAGGGAGCGCCGACCAGAAAGGCGCTCGACCAGGGAGCGCCGACCAGAAAGGCGCTCGACCAGGGAGCACCAACCAAAGACGCCCGACCTCACAACGCTCAAGCTGGAGGCACCCCGCTGAGCAACTGGCTCGGCTTGGCACCCGTACCGAGCCCATGCCTTAACCAAATATCCAACTTTCGCCTAATCCTCTAGAGGATCTGACAACCAGATACCCAACTCCACTGTACCCTGTTACTGTCCTCAAGCCGTTAAGACACGTGACCTCCGCAGGCCTTCGGCACGCCCTATCATTAATGCGTGTGACCCCTGCGGGCCTCCGATGCACTCAACCATTAAATGAACACGGCTCAAGATGATCTCCGGATCACTGGACCATCAAAGCGTATGGCTCTCCCTGATCACTGGTCCACTCGGCAATCAATGCGCTTGTTATCTACGAACCCCAGGCCCACCACGGCCGGCGGTTCAACAACTCCAACAGGTCCGATCAACCATGACAGTTCGCTGACTCCGGTCTGATCCGGTCTTATTCTCCACAACGCCATTAATGAGCGCGATCATGCCCAATTATCATAAAAAAGACAATCTACCCTGTCACCTCCCAGGTAACAGGATATCCTTCTATAAAAGAAAACCTGAGGGGGAAAGGAAAGGGGGGACACAAAAAAAAACAAAAACAAACATTCTCCTCTTTTATTCCACTCATACACCAGCTCTCCTCTGACTTAAGCATCGGAGGGCCGGCGCCGGAGATCCCGGCCACCGGCTTTTTTGCAGGACTCTCCGAGGGGGACGCCACTAGCTGACGCGCCGCCAACTATAGTTCCAGCAGCGGAGCTCCTCCCTTCTCAGCCCACGGTCGCCCCCGAGTCCAATTTCCAGCAACAGATTTCATCTTTGTTTCTTAGAAAAGCAATTCGACCAGTTGGTGCTAATCAACAAAGAAAAAGAAATAACACTCATCATGCCTGCTGTCGTGCTCGTTGAAGCTCCTGCTCAAGTTGTATCAACTTCAAACGGCTAGTCTCAGGCCGCTGAACATACGCCTATATGATGTAGAAGCCAATCAATGATATGAATACATAGACACACATGCATGCAAACACACATGCGCACACCCACACATCTAATTGTAAATTGTCGTTGATATATAACAAGTATAGAGTACTAAGAAAGAAACAAAGGAAAGAACAGTTGTACGATACCTGTACAGTGGAAGGAAAACAGGTGCAAAGGATATAGAAAAGACAGCAAACAAAAAAAAACATTATCAAATCAAAATGAATTCAGAAATGTAAGCCTCATGCTGTCATTGGTATGTGTCAAAAGCTAGTTGAATCCAGGTCATTTTTGGTCTCTGTGACTCTTTCCAAACCCTTCAACCTATGCTAATCTCATCTTCATGGGGCTTTTCAGAGTGTATATCATCTACACTTTCATCCCCCAGCATTCCTATACCTTATTAGTTTCTTAATCTATGCTCCTAATTTTATGGCTAATCAACTTAGAAAATCTCATCATGATGGGGAAATTTTTCACCCTCCTCGCTACCCAATATTCTTCTTTACATAAGGGGATCATATCATTGTAATTTAAAGTTTGTTTACTAATCTACACATTCAACGACTGCATAACAAGATATAGCCACAGCTCTATTTCCCTGACAGTGGTTTAATCTTATTAGATCCATATTTGTGTACCTCCATTTTACAGAACAAGTCTAGATAGAAATACCCATTTATTTTTAATAAGTTTTGTTTGTTAATTCCAATTAAGAATGTAACTCTCCCATGTTATAGCTGCACGGCTTTTATTCCACATATTCTCTAGAAATTCATGTATTAATTTCATGTTCCCCCCCCTACTCCATGTATTAAAAATTTAAAATATTAGTGCGAGGCCACATTCTCTAGAAATGTAACTCTCCCATGTTCCCCCCCTTACGGCTGTGTGCGAGGACTTGAACGCCGACTGCCAGTCGAGATGGCCCATGTGGTGCGCCAAAGCTGTGCACGACTATTTCAGCAATCCATGGACGATCATTTCATTAGGAGCAGCTGTTGTACTCCTTGGACTCACTATTCTCCAATCTGTCTACGCTAATTTAGATTACTACAAAAGGTGATCAGCCGCGGTGGCTGTCATCCTCTACATAGCATAGCTAAGTGCTGAAAAGAAATTTGAATCCTGTTCTGTTTGCAAACGAGCAGAAGTCAATCCTGCTCTTCAGGATAGTGTGCTTTGTCATATTGTTCGAGTCTGATTATAGTTATTGTTGTTGCGTGTCTGGTTAAGTCTCTCGTATGATTTATGTGTTGAATCATGTTGCTATGTAGTGCAAATCCTCGGTAACACAAATCAATCAAGAAAAGTCACTCCGGTGCCTTACTAAATGAAGCAACAATTGAAGGGAAGAGCTCTTTATACTTGATTGAAGTTGACTCTCCTGGTACAAAACATTAGGCTATCAGATTCAGCTGTCCTTCAACTTGTGATATGTCCATACAAATTTGGGGTCACCTGTCAATGAGATCGAATGTACGGTACTTTAAACAGCCATTGTTGATAGGATCCGCGAGGTAGAGAGCAAGTTCTGAGGCAACCCAATCTTCTAAAGCCAAATCCCTGGAGGATAAATTTCACTTGCGGCTCCAGCACGGCTCGAGCATTAGAAACCAACAAATCAAATTGATTTAAGGACCACCTATATGAATTAGGTAGAATTATTGGGTCCAGCAACAATAATCCACTCGTTTGAGGCATCCGATCCGGAAGGAACAAATCTAGCCACCAATAAGAACGAAATTTAACTACCCATGCAGAATATGGTAAACCCAATATATGATAAATATATGATAAAGACGTTCCATATATTCTGTTCTTGTGCTCTCTGGTTCTTGGGGAGGAAAAGGTGTGCATTGTGTGTCGTTGGAGAAAATTTAAGGCCAGTATTAGTTTTTTATATCTAGCCAAAAAAACTTTTAGATATCATGTCAACGATGAGCATCAACATCTTGTTTAACTTCATTTGAGGTATCTAACATTCCAAACTTCTTTTTTAGAGCAATAGTATATAATGACATTAATTTCCCAAGCCAGAAACAAAATCATCTTGAGCTAAAACTGGGCTGGGCATTGCCAATTATGGACGAAATTTACATTGATGAGAAGAGGCATTTAATAAATACTTTAATTTGAAAAAGGTTATCACACTCCTTTACCCACATATATGGTCCGGCGCTGGAGCGGCACCATCTCCTCTTGTCAATTTGAACGGATAATTGAGAGGGTAAAATAGTTGTCTATATCTATCTAGTAGAATTGCCCGAAGTATTTGCAAAATTCTATAACAAGTTTTGTTGATCTTGCTGGTATTGGTGGCATGTAGAGGCTTGTGCATCCTCAAACCCAGCCAAATAATACACATGAACACCTCTCACCAGATATGCAAATATTCTATTGGCAATTAAAATCATGCTTTATGTACCAGTCTTGTTTGAGGTGTAAGGTGATTGCATTGGTGGTTTCAGAGGGACCAGGGTAATCAGGGATCGGGTTTGGTCTTTGAAATGCGACTGCCTAATCAGGATGATCATATGTAATCAACATGCGATCACATAGGATCATATATCTCGAAGCATGAATGGTGATCGTGCGGGTAGAAGACCAAATACTACTAATCCATAAATTAAAGGAGAAAAATAATTGAATATCGAGTGAAAACCTGTTCAATAAATTGTTCCATCACAACATTTAATTTACCATTCAATATAAATCTTGGTGATGAAGTAGTAGAGGGGTTCAATTGACACCAATCTGCCATGTACTTTACTAATTTCAGTCTACCATGTCAGCTCGATAAACTGAGTGGGGATCTGCCTAGTGATCACTACTATTATTTTGGCCTTATATATATATATATATATATATATATATATATAATCAATGAGGCACAACTAAAAAATAATAATAAAATAATTTGTATGTATAGATTAGAGGTGCAAATGGATTGAATTGGATCGGATTATGCTTGATCCTGATCCAACCCGTTTTCTTATTCGAATTCTAATTTTAGACCCAAATCTAACTTAATAGAAGATCGGATATGGTCCATGGCTATAATTTTTGATCCAATAAATCATTCAGATCAAATTAGGTTTATGTATTTGTTGCTGGAAATTGGACCCGGGGGCGACCGTGAGCCGAGAGGGGAGAAGCTCCGCTGCTGGAACAGTAGGTGGCGGCGCGTCAGCTGGTGGCGTCCTCCTGGAGAATCCTGCAAGAAAGCCGGTGGCCGGAATCTCCGGCGCCGGCCCTCCGATGCTTAAGTCAGAGGGGGGGCTAGTATATGAGTGGAGTAAAAGAGGAGAATGTTTGTTCCTGTGTGTCTCCGTCCCCTTTCCTTCCCCCCAGGTTTCCTTTTATAGAAGGATATTGTTGCTTGAGAGGTGACAGGATAAATTGTCTTTTTCGTTATAATTGGGCACGATCATGCTCATTAATGGCGTTGTGGAGAATAAGACCGGATCAGACCGGAGTCAGTGAACTATCATGGTTGATCAGACCTGTTAGAGTGGTTGAACCGCCGGTCGTGGTGGGCCTGGGGTTCGTAGATAGCAAGTGCATTAATTGCTGAGTGAACCGGTGATCAGGGAGAGCCATACGCTTTGATGGTCCGGTGATCCGGAGATCATCTTGAGCCGTGTTCATTTAATGGTTGAGTGCATTGGAGGCCCGCAGGGGTCACACGCATTAATGATAGGGCGTGCCGAAGGCCTGCGGTGGTCACGTGCCTTAATGGCTTGATGACGGTAACAGAGTACGGTGGAGTCGGGTATCTAGTTGTCAGATTCTCTAAAGGATTAGGCTGGGGTCGAATATTTGGTTAAGGCATGGGCTCGGCACGGGTGCCGAGCCGAGCCAGTTGCTCAGCGGGATGCCTCCAGTTTGAGCGTTGTGAGGTCGGGCGCCTTTCTGGTCGAGCGCCTTTCTGGTTGGCGCTCCCTGATCGAGCGCCTTTGGGCTGGCACGACTTGAGTTTTCCCCCAACAGCATTATCAAGATCCAATTTAAAAAATTTGGGTTTTGGGTCTAGTCCGTATTCTAGTCGGCCTGTGTTGGGTGATGCCCCATTTTCCATCCTAAACAGATGAACAGCAACTCAGCAAGGTAAGCTAGTTGCTACCCATGTGCCCGACGGTGTCATAGTGACGCTGATAAGTGACATCACTCGACAGCTGGCCTCGGTTCTCGAGAGGGTCAAGGTCTCCCTAAAATAACCCATCCCACAAAGAGACTGAGCTCTACCAAAAAAAAAAAAAGAGACCGTGTTTCCTACGATGACATCGCGAAACGTGCGGCACGTTGGTGGTGTCAGCCCCCACGGATATCCATGCATCTCTTCCTGAATGGTTGTTGCAGTGCCATGTGCATTCCGTGGGGTGAAGTTAGAGAAGGTCAACTGCTGCATTGTTTGCAAATATAGCCTCCAGTAGAGTAACGACAGTCTGCTTTTTTTCTATTATGCAGCCCAAATGCAGTCGTTGGCTGCCGTCCCGTTACAAGCATCTCGTGATGTTTGCGGGCTGTTTAATCATACCGTTTTGGAAGGAATCTTCTTTGGCCTTTCCATTATTTTAAATAATATAAATTATTTGCAAATAGATATATTTATGTATCAGTGATTATACGTGTTGCAGTTGCTGTTCAAAGTACATAATTTCTTATGGCTTGCAGGTCCCAAATGAATAATCGGAGTTTGGATCAGATTAGATTGGATCATCGGATAAATGATACGAAATTGATTCAAAAAAACAATGAGTCGGGTCGGGTCGGGTCGAGTCGAGATTTAGTAAACTCAGACCCAAACCCGAAAAAAAGATGGGTCTAATTTGAGGGCCCGATCCGATCCCACAGATTCTTAAAAATAAGTCAGATAGGGTGTAAACGGGTCGGGTCGAATCACGGGTCAACTCAACCCATTTGCAACCTTAGCATTGGTGGTCAGATTAGTCTATACTAGGCTCTGACATAATTTATTACTAGAACGTGAATGTGATTGATGCATGCATTATGTTATTTTTAATGAAAAATAATTTTTATATAAATAAAAATAAAAGGAGAAATATTAAAAATTAAGTTATTTATTTTTATTTAATTTTAATAAAATATTAAAAAATAATAAAAGGATGAGATGTGTTGTCGTCGAATCTAACCGAGGTGGGAGCATAGCTCGGACTTCCTGAGCTCGGCTACAAACGAGCTGAGTAGGCTGGTTGACACACCAGGTGCTGGTCTCCTTTGCTAGCGGTCTGCAAAAAATTTGCTTACCGAAGAGTTTCCGGTTGGAGACTCTCCAATGCCTAAGTCAGAATAACGGGATAATAGTATGGAGGAGAAAGGATTTTAGTAGAGGGTGACTCTATGAGTAATATTTCATGCATACTATGCGTATATCACTTGTAATTGCGTACCTGAGGTTCTCCAGGCTGCCTCCTTATATAGAGGAGCCTATTTTGTCGTTATCTGACATGACGTGGCGTACAATGATAGTTAGATAATGGTCGGTAGTACAGCCACAATGTGTGAGCCATTTAATGTGGGACATGCACGACACTGGTGGGGCGCAGGTCATGGTACTGCCATGACTACGGATTGCCAGAGTTGTTAGTCGTTGGGACTGTCAGTCCTTATCACCATTTGTTGATTATTCTCCTTGGCTGATCTGCCGCTCAGACAGAACTGAAGTCCTCTAAGGTCGGCTAATTCCGAGGTCAAGGTGGTAAGTCTGGCCCAATATTGAGGTATCCAATATTTTTTTCATCACTTGCCCTCTATTTTTGAGGCTAAACTACATACCGGTTCAAGCAATGGAACTTGAGTCGTTACCTCAATCGAGGGCTAGACCTTTGTTAGGGGCATTAAGGGCATCAATCGGTCTTTTCGAAGCGTCACCGGATCCGGACCAATCCAAGTTGTCATCATTATGAGGCGACTCCGAGATGCTATTAATGCAGCGATCCGACAGATCGCCCATGCCATAACCCGGGCTAACACATGGCTCGATCTGCTCGGGTAGCCGGACTGGCGCTTCAATTGGGGCTGTATGCACCCCTATATAAGGGCGCCCCAACATTCAGGCTCTACTTCTTACTTCTAGTGCTCCTTGGCCTAGGTACTAGGGTGTTTAGACTTCTGGGTGGTGCTCTAGTAAAGTCCGTCTCTAGCTCCGGCATCCTCTGTGCTCCTCTATTTTCGATGGGTACCCGTTCTTTGGCTGCTCGATTAAGGAGGAGGCCATCCGCGCCGAGGCAAAGGTTGCGGAGGTAGTCAAAGAGTACTGCACCTCGGTCATCAGAAACAGACAATAGTGCCATTTAAAACTATAGAAACTACTCCCACAAACAAATGTAAGAACCGTTTTATCAGCATAGAATGTATTGTTAAACATTGACCTCGGTCATAGTGGAAATTCGTCAATGGTGTACATGATGAGGTTGGGTGTAGCAGTCTTTAGACACACTATAGACTCAGATTGTTGGGTTATGTTTGTCACTGGTAGGTGATGATCCTGCTAGAAAATGGTTTTCATGTGCAGGTTTTAAGTAGGATGAGAGGAAACCAAAAAATACAATGGGGGTGGGGGACTTTTGAAGGCAACATCAGATGGAATTCTGGTTGCCTGAAATATCGGTGCGATTTCAGACGGCTTGGTCATGTTTAATGAAAACTAGAGATGTTGGGATCTTGGACAAATATGTACTTTGTTACTCCAAAACCAAATAAGGTTATGGTTATGCATAATTTTGTTTGTTACATAATACTGTGGAAGAGCAAAAACTTCAGCATCCATTTCTACTATCAGAACTTAAAATTGGCATCTTAAGTTTGCGCACTTCCAAGAACTCTAATCTATTCCAGTAGTCCATGGCTTCTTCCAAGAACTCTAATCTCCTTTTTTTTTTTTTTTTTTTTTCTTTGGTAATATAGTGTAATATAGAAAACATTAGAGATGCTCCGATACTTCAGGTGCAGCCAATCAAAGTGAAGAAAGAGCAATGTGGCAAAACAAGTAATGCCATAATCATATGATACATCAAAGGCATTACTGGTGTATTGCATCAGGATATTCTGACTCCTTCATGATTAATACTTAACCGATCTTCCCATCCTTTTATTATTGATTCATTTTAACATTTTATTAAACTTAAATAAAAAATAAAGCACTTAATTTTATATATTCATTCATTTTTTATTTATATAAAAATTATTTTTAATTAAAAATAAGATAATACATGCATCGGCCACATTTTAGTAATAAATTATGTTAGAATCTAGTGTAGAGTGGTCTAACCACTTATGCATACAAGTTTTTTTTTAATATTTTCTAGTTGTCACTCATTGACTATAATCTTGTTGACTAATTGGGATTCGTAACCTAAAGGATTTGCCTACTTGAAGGATTCTAGGGTTGCCCTCCTCGCGCCCCCTCAAGAGTTGGGCACTTGAGTGGCGAGAGGAGAGAGAAAAAAAATAAATGGATGGAAGAGGGAGGACAAGAAGAGTTGATTAACAACTATGGCACATTGACATATTGCAATACAACTTAGCAGCCCAAAGCTAAGTGATACCATGTCTGGCCAATATATGTTCAATAATTTCAATCTAAGTATAATAATATGATGTTGCTACCTATCTAACTCATTTCCTTCCAAATGCATGTTTCGTTTGGTGACTGTCGCATACAAGCAGCAGCAGTAAAATGCTTGTTCAGAAATATGGTAGGACATTGTTACGGTGTCCCCATAAGCATTATATGCACCCTTATGGAACTAAAGAATAAACAAAAACACAAATAAGTTTTCACAGTTCCATTTCAACTCACAATTTATGCCAAAATTTAACCAAGAGAAATTATGAGTTGCAAGATCAATGCATAATCAAATGATTTTCAAAATGTAAAAGGATAGCTTCACATGTATGTACAAATTGTTGCAACTTTATGGAACGCCAACTTAAAGGATCTCTCAGCCACCCAGTGCCAATTGCTTTTAATATATATTTTTATTTTTAAAGGATGTTAAAGGATTATTTATTTACATAAAATATATTTTTAATTAAAAATATAATAACGTATGCATAGTTCACCATCCAGTGATAAAATATTCCAAGCCTAGTGTAGACTATCTACACCCCTATGTGCAAATTGTCATTTTCATAATTTTTTAATAAAAATTATTTTTAATATTTCTACTGCAACTGTTCGTACAATAACGGGATTGACATCAAGTTGCCACTTGACAATAATTAAAAGTTAGCCAATCTTCCCATCCTTTTATTATTGATTTACTTTAACATTTTATTAAGATTAAATAAAAATAAAGCACTTAATTTTGACATTCATTTATTTTTTATTTATATAAAAATTATTAAAAATAAGATAATACATGCATCGGCCATATTTTCGTAATAAATTATGTCAAAATCTAGTGCAGACTGATCTGACCACCTATGCATACAATTTATTTTTTTAATCCGCAACCTAAATGGTTCGCCTACTTAAAGGATTCAAGGTCCCATCAAGAGTTTCCAGGCACTTAGTGGGGAGGAAAAAAAAAAACGAAGAATGAATGGAAGAAGACCATCGGGAGAAGCCAACCAACATGTCCGCTTGAACATCAATACAGCATGGTTGGAATCTGTCCAAGATAGAGCGCGCGAGTCCTTGCACAGAAAACCCCCTACTGGGCCAACCATTTTCAGAGTCCCCCCGACGTTGCGGCGTGGCAATGAGCTTGCCTACGAGCCAAAACTGGTCTCCATCGGGCCTTACCATCATGACAAGGAGGACTTGAAGGCCATGGAGGGACTCAAGTGGCGGCTACTGCACCACTACCTCTCCAAAGTTCCAAACGGGGGAAAAAACGAGGGCCTAACAAAGATAAAGGATTTGGAGAATCGGGCTCGGGATTGCTACTCGGAAGTGATCGATATGGGTAGCGATCAGTTTGTGGAGATGCTGCTACTTGATGGATGTTTCCTCGTTCAAATATTAAACAAGGATCTGCAAGCGGAGGAGCTCAGTTCGCTTGTCCACGGTAACTGGTGGTTCGATTTTAATATTTTTGTAGACCTGATGCTGCTAGAAAATCAACTTCCGTATTTCATTGTCCAGCACCTCCTCGAAACACTGGGGATGCCAGGGTGGGATAGCTCCCGCCTTCTGAATGCTGTCATCTATAGGTTCTATCAATTTGGATCACTGTGTCGGGAAGATCGAGATCCAGAGCTGCCGGCCGAAGGCTTCGATGTGGATCATTTACTCCACTTGTTCCACCGATGGATCCGGGGCTTCCCAAGATCAGACGTGTCCAGCACAACAAGCGACAGTAATGGATCAAGGACTACTTATTCTGCTTTATCCCTAATAATCGACAGGACTAGGGCTTGTCTCTCCAAGGTGTTGCCGTGCCGTAGCAATTCTTCGCTTTCAGGGAGAAGCCCTGGGGCCCTGCGCCCCATTACTAGACTTGCAGAGGCTGGAGTGAAAATCGAGGTGAAGTCAGCAAGTAGCTTTCTAGACATTACGTTCTGTGAGGATCAGGGGGTGTTGAAAATCCCGGCCATTAGTGTTGATGGGACCACGAACTCGTTTTTTGCAAACCTGATTGCTTTGGAGCAATGTAGCTGGAGACACGGGATGGATGTCACTGAATATACCGTGTTCATGGATGGCATCATCGACACCTCAAGAGATGTGGAGTTGCTCCACCGGGAAGGGATTATTCAACCGTATACTGTAGATGACGCGGACATTGCATCTCTCTTCAACAAATTAAGCAGACATGCTGTTTTCTCTCCCGGACGAAGCTACCTTGCGGATGTGTGCGAGGGCTTGAACACTTACTGCGAGTCGAGATGGCCTAGGTGGCGCGCCAAACTTGTGCACGACTATTTCAGCAATCCATGGACGATCATTTCATTAGTAGCAGCTGTCGTACTCCTTGGACTCACTATTCTCCAATCAGTCTACGCTATTTTAGATTACTACAAAAGGTGATCAGCCACGGTGGCTGTCATCCTCAGCATATCATGGCTAAGTGCTGAAAAGAAATTTGAATCCTGTTCTGTTTGCAAACGAGCAAAAGTCAATCCTGCTCTTCAGGATAGTGTGCTTTGTCATAGTGTTCGATTCTGATTATAGCTATTGTTGTTGCGTGTCTGGTTAAGTCTCTCGTATGATTTATGTGTTGAATCATGTTGCTATGTAGTGCAATACCTCGGCAACTCAAATCAATCAAGAAAAGTCACTCTGGTGCCTTACTAAATGAAGCAACAATTGAAGGGTAAGAGCTCTTTATTTTTGATTGAATACAACTCTCCAGGTACAAAACATTAGGCTATCAGATTCAGCCGTCCCTCAACTTGCGGTATGTCCATAAAAATTTGCTGTCAGCTGTCAACGAGATCGAATCACTACAGGAAAATGGTCTTTTCCCGACGCTTTTCTACCGACGCTAGGAGAAAGCGTCGGAAAAAAGTTCACCGCCCAAATATTTGCCGACGCTTTTATTAAGCGTCGGTAATTCTTAGGAATAGACGACGCTTATTAGCGTCGTCGTATATTCCGGCCTAAAACGACGCGTATAAGCGTCGTCAAAAGTCAAATTCACATCAAAACCAGTGGCCACCCCTCTCCTCCTCATTTTGCATCCCGATCGATCAAGCCCTAGCTCCTCTGGCTCCTCCTCCCTCCTCTCCGACGACGAGCGACCGACCGACCCTTGTCCTCTCCGGCGCCGAGCGACGTCCGACGCCAAGCTCCTCTCGTCCTCTCTCCTCTCCGGCGGCAAGCGACCATCCGCATCCTCCTCTCTCGTCTCCGGCACCGAGCGACCGGCCACCTACGACAAGCTCAAAAAGCGAAGAGGCTCCGGACCATCTACGACAAGCTCTGCTCGAAGGTTTCTCTGCCGATCAAATCGAACAGGCTCTCTCTGCTCTCAAGGTTATTTTTCTTTTCTCATGTACTTTTTTTTCTCTTCATATCACAAAATTCCCTTTCTCAACTTGGGGTTCAAGAAACACAAATTGGTTGATTATTCTGGTTGAAACACAAATTTATTGCAATTCAGTGCCTCGAATCTTTTTTTATTAATCATTTAGAAGTCACAGTCCCGGATCCAGTGAAACACAGTGTAGTTTCACTGTGTTTTTTATTGTGCTTCATCATATACCCCATGTATATGATGAACATTTGCATTATGTAGTTGAACAAATTTTACTATTTATTAATGATGAAAATATTTAACTGAATTCTTATTGCTATTATATGTTTGGTTTAAATTTTGGGTGTAATTGAAATATTGTTCGTTCTGTAAGACTCGTATGCTCTTTAAGAGTCATGCAGCTGTGTCACGTAGCCAACTTTGAGAGTGTGAGAAGCTGTTAGGGACAACGGAAGATACAACTTAAATAATGGATGTCACTCATGAATCCTTCATTAAAGAGTTTTCTGAAGTTTTCCAGCTCTCTTGATTCAGAGTAATCTCTGAATTGGACCTCCCTGAGGAAAGTTTGTTTACAGGGAAGTCATTTCTTCTGAAAGAGCACTCAATTTGAAAACAAACTGCATTGCTCCCACCTTCTTGATTAAATGACATAAATACTCCTCACAATTTTATGTAATGAATAGGCTGTATTTACAAGACTAAACATTTAAATCACAATTATAATAAAGGAGCTAAAAATGGATGGGCAGCACAGGGACATTGAAATATCACAGTCCCACATGTATGTGCATGTTTGTGTATGTTCATCAGTTGATTAGTATAGTAATGCATTAGTCATGCCTTTTATTTTTTACGGTATTTACCAGTACTTTTCTGAGAACTTGCATTGATAAGTGTTGAATATGGTCTTATTATAACTTCTGTAGCATGGTTTTATGATGTTGTTGTTGTTGTTTTGTGGACCTATTATTGTCAGTCTTCAATTTTTGACCTTGAATCTTCGAATATGGCATGCTTGTCGATATCTGTTGCAGGCAAGAAGTGCAGCAAGGCGCCCAAGACTCAAAGGCTTGTAACTCCCCTGACTCTCCATGATCTTATAAGACCAAGATCTTATACCTTGCATGCTTACTTGATGATCTGGCTTTCTTCTATTGTGGCACCGGTAGACCATGATTAATTGATGAACTTTTCAAATAATAAAACAACCAAATGATATTTAGAAAATATTGTTTAGCAATATGTACCAATAAAAATGTTGTGTAGACTGGCATCAATAAATTTACACATGATTTAAATTGTAAAGGTACAATATGTCTTTCATGGCTAGTTACAATATCAATAAAGTAACCGATCTAGCTGATACATCCTTTAGATCAAGAAAGTTTGTTGTCTTATATCATGTTCCTTAGTAAACATTCAGATCACATGATATTGGGTTTCTTTCAAATCACAGTAATAAGATTCTTTACCTTTTTAATATTGATTTGTGACACATGATCTTTTCCTTGACATTGATAGTGGATATTATCATTTCACCAAGATATTATCTTCTTCCCTTTCTTGCTAAATTCATCTCAGTGTGCTTGATTTGGTGACTTATTGCAGCTTGGTCAAAGGACAGCAAACGTTCTAAAAGATCTCTTTCTAGTACCTAAACCAGATTCCAAACGCATAATCACTTTTGCTAATCGGAGTGATTCAGATCACATAAGTTTTAGTAATTATGATATAAATATAGTTTATAATCTCATGTAAAGGTAACCTTCATAATATAGTAATTATGACAGGCTACTTAAACATGTCAATATTTTTCACTAAATATTTTGTTCAAAAATAATTAAATATTAAAGGCAAAGTTATAAACATCATGCACCCAGTACCAACATTCGTTTGGTAAGGGCACAAAGCATTAAACCAACCCTTGTTCCAAACAAACTCTTAGTCCAGCTGATTTGATATATAATTGCTGGACCAGTCCATTAGGGAACTGGTGCTACCCTTATGGAATAAAGTGCTTGCCTTGAGCATGTAGTGTAGCAGCTGCTATAGCATGTTTTTTCTTGATATATTCGGCAACTTTTACCCAAGTGCCACAGAGTCCCAATGAAGCTTAGTGTAGCAATTTTGGGTCAAAATCACTATGGCAGCTGCTATAGTAGGTGCAGCGACCACTTTTTGAGACAATGGGTGGAAGTAGAGAATGTAGTAGAGAATGTAGAACATGTTGTTGTGAAGAACCAGTACTTAAATAGAGGTCCATGGCAATGTAGAGACCAGTACAGTTGACTTATAATTTATGGAATGTAGTTTGTTTCTTTTTATGTTCAATTGCATGTGGTCATCTAAATGTAGTACTACTTTCATTCATAATATTATCATCAAAGTGTATAACTTGGAAAAACATTTGAAATCTTTTGGACTAGTGGAATGGGAACCCAAGAGAATCTTTTGAATCTTATGTCTTGAGAACTCTATGGAAATTAATAGGCTGCTCACTTTCATCTCGCGTACAACAAGACTTCGTTGTTTCAATTCTTTATGGATCTTCATCCAGGTACGGCAGCAGTTAGTAAGTGTTAGATTATAAACCAGGAGATGTTGAGCAACTAGTTTGATAGTTCAGGTTGATAGTTTGATAGTAAGTGTTAGATTATAAATGTGTTTGATTGATGGTGTTGATGATCCTATTTTTGTTTGTTAGCAGTTTAACATCAAGAGATCCGCAGCTAAAGATGGGAGGACCGGGTAGCAATATGAAATTTAGTATAAATTTATCATTTAACCAAATATTGATTCTTTTTTGTGCATACCAGGTAACAATATGCCCCGAGGGAGACGATTTAGAGATGTGGAGTTCCAGCATTCTCAGGTGGGATCTACTTCTGATCAGTTCCTGCAGTCCCAGCAGCCATGTGAGCACCAGCAGCACGAGTCAGGATCTCAGCGCGAGCCTCCTGCTGATTGCCCGGAGGATGAGCTCCGGATCCAGGGTAATTCGATTTAAAGTTCATATTTTATGTTCATATTTGTCTTCAACTTTTTAAGACATATTTTATTTAATTTTAATAGATGGACAAGGGACGGTGAGGACGAGACGGGGACCCACTCAAGCAAAGGATGTGTGGAAGCTTCCTCCGGGTGAGAAGATTATCATCCGATGCAACGAATTGGGGCAGCCCATCAATAGAGCTGGAAGTCTACTATCAAGCTTTTTAGGATCCGAGTGTTTAATGTACAGTACTTTAAACAGCCATCGTTGATAGGATCCGCGAGGCAGAGATAGCAAGTTCCAAGGCAACCCAATCTTCTAAAGCCAAATCCCTGGACAATAAATTTCACTTGCGGCTCGAGCACGGCTCGAGCATTAGAAACCAACAAATCAAATTGATTTAAGGACCACCTATATGAATTAGGTAGAATTATTGGGTCCAGCAACAATAATCCACTCGTTTGAGGCATCCGATCCCGAAGGAACCAGTCTAGCCTCCAATAAGAACGTAATTTAACTACCCATGCAGCATATGGTAAACTCAATATATGATAAAGACGTTCCAAATATTCTGTTCTTGTGCTCTCTGGTTCCTGGGGAGGAAAAGGTGTGCATAGTGTGTCGTTGGAGAAAATTTAAGGCCAGCATTAATTTTTTATATCTAGCCAAAAAAACTTTTAGATATCATGTCAACGATGAGCATCAACATCTTGTTGCAACTTCTGTTGAGGTATCTAACATTCCCAACTTCTTTTTTGGAGCAATACTATATAATGACACTAATTTCCCAAGCCACAAACAAAATCATCTTGAGCTTAAACTGGGCTGGGCATTGCCAATTATGGACGAAATTTACATTGATGAGAAGGGGCATTTAATAAATAATTAATTTGAAAAAGGTTATCACACTCCTTTACCCACATATATGCTCCGGCGCTGGAGCGGCACCAAGGACCATCCGTAAATGATCCAGCTTGTAATCGTGGACTGCACCATCTCTTCTTGTCAATTTGAATGGGTAATTGAGAGGGTAAAATAGTTGTATATATCTATCTAGTAGAATTACTCGAAGTATTTGCAAAATTCTATAACAAGTTTTGCTGATCTTGCTGGTATTGGTGGCATGTAGAGGCTTGTGCACCCTCAAACCCAGCCAAACAATGCACATGAACACCTCTCACCAGATGTGCAAATGTTCTAATGGCAATTAAAATCATGCTTTATGTCCCAGTCTTGTTTGAGGCATCCGATATTGGACCTGAGCCGAACCATTCTAGTCTCACATGTCTCATAAGACCGAAAATTAAACCACACACACAGCTTAATATAGCAAACCACATGTGATAGAAAGTTCCCAAATATCTTGGTCATTTGCTTTCTCGACAAGAAAATGGATATTTGCCATGGATGCTTTTGCTTATAAAGACAAATACATCAATATATTTCAGGTTTTTACCGGCAGTTCTATATTATTAGCTACAAAGTTCACCATCCGTGATTAAAAGGCTTAAATTGTGCTAGCAGATAATTGTAATCCATCAACAAAATTCTAGGTAGGTGCTAACGGATTTACATAACTATAGCTAGATATTGAAATGTACCAACAGACACCTCGATGTGTGGGTAAAACCCTGTGTTTCTGTTTATGGACTTGGATTTATCATGGGCATAATTCTTGGGCCACGTGTCCCAAAAATTTGACTCCGACCCTTTCACCACTCAAAGCCGCGCACCCCCAATTTTTTTTTACTACTCTCCTCTTTGATCCGATATAAGAGAAGTAAGAATTTTCTCAACTCGCTCAGCACGAATCTCTCAAAACAAAAATTAGAAAAAGATGGATAAATTTCAAAAATAAGATTTAGGTCCCCCTTTTCTTTCATTGACGAACCTAAAATTAAGGTATATAGCCTTTATTTATAATGGCAAGGTCCGCCCTTATATAATTCAAATAAGATTTCTCTTCCTAATTCTAATAGGAGTCTCTTTCCTAAAATAGATATGACTAGTAGAAATAAACTCGAAAAATCCATATTCTATAGAAGATAGATCTCAACTTCTACATCAATTTTGTTTTTTGTCTCTATGCTTGATTTTTCTCAGATTGGGAGATACGTTTGGTGAAAGTCTTTTCCAAACAGAAAACTTGCAGTTTGATCGATCCATTTCAAAGTCCAAACGATGGAATTTGGTTCTGATTGCTCCATATGGAAGTATGTAGTGCCATGTCATAGATATCAAAAAGTTAGCTAATTTCAAAAATGAAGATAATTTCAATCGAGAATTGTATGACCAAGTTATAGCCGTTCGAAAATTTGGCTTGTGACTTGGGTTCCGATGTAGTGGATCTTACTTTTGGACCCTATCCAGCCCTAATCATAGTTATCAAAGTAGTCAACATCAAGTCTAGTGATCTTTCTAGATCACTCTCCTTTGCTATGTGCACTTTGCTTTCCCTCATCGAATCCTTGAAGCTTGTACCCTTTGCTCGCTCTTCTCCTCCCCACCTCACCTTTGCCACCCGTGGATCACCCTCACAGAACTCTTCTCTTCTTCGCCACGTGCACTCCTCTTTGTCGGCCTTAATGGATCCCACTCTCCTTGTCCGAAGGCATCAACTCCCCCATACTTTGCTCTGCCACCCGAAACCAAAATGAGGGCTCCTCTTTCTCCCTTATATGCTTCACCTCTCCTATCTCCTTCTCCTCCTTCGCCAAAGCCATCTCCACCACCTCCGCCACCCCCTTACATCGCCATGAGAACCCTAGGTAAGAGGGCTCCTCCTTGTCCCCCGTCGGCTTCACATCCTTTATCTCCTTCTCCTCTTCCTTCATCCGAACCATCTCCACCACCTCTACCATCCCCTTACTCCACCACTGGAACCTAGGTGTGAGGGTTCCTCCTCCACCACCATCTTCACCTCCCCCATCTCCTTTTTCTCCAACGCCTCCACTCGAACCATCTGCATCACCTTGGCCACTCCCCTACTCTGCCATCGGAACCCTTGGTGTGAGGGCTTCTCTTTCTCCACTCCTGGCTTTGCCGCGCCTTAATCATTGGCCCCTGCTCTACCACCAACTCCGTTGTCTGAATTATCAGTCCATCATCTCTCCTTCTCCAACAACTCCTCCATCGCCGGCTTCGCCACCTTACTCACCATCTCCAACTTAATTTTTGAGGTACTATTTATTTTTGATATATTTTTTAGCATCTAAGGAGGATTTTGATGATAAGTCAGATTGTGATCTCGAATTCTTCATGTATGCATGTATTTTTCCAAATCTATCATGTGAATTAGTGTTGTTCAGTGTGTCTAAAGACTGCTCCATTGACTGATGACAACGTTAAAGAATACATTCTACGCTGACAAAGCAGTTCTTACATTTGTTTGTGGGAGTAGTTTCTATAGTTTAAAATGGCACTACTGTCCGTTTCTGATGAATTAGAAGACATTACTTAAACTAGCACAGTCCTTGCACATGCATACAGCACTTTTAACAAAGACAATCAAGCATTATAAGCATTATAACTCAAATGCATCTATATAAATCATTAATTATAGTTATCATGAGGCATGAAATCGAAGAATAGAACAATGAAGCACATTCATCCTTCTTCCAAAGAGGCCCTTCCTCAGTTTGCTCACACCATCAAAATTACTCCACTGTGCCATCACCTACATCTTAATCATATATTATCTATTCCCTTTACAAATATAATTAGTACTAATCCCTAGGGCGAGCCAGCCATAAAGAGCTAAGTGCCCGAAGGCGAGAGAAGTAGTCACTGATGGCCAGCAGTGCACGGGCTGCTTGACGGGTCGTTAATATGCGATGCATTTGATGCAAGGTCTGCTGCCGCAAAAGATCAGCCTAGGAAAAGAAGCATATTGTCATACAAATAGGGTTACGTCCGAAGACATGCAAGAAATCACTAGAAGAAATGCTAAAGATTTATATATACATACATATACACATGTAACGATTCTTAGCAAGTTCAAAATGAATATTATCAGAATTTTGAAAAATATTGCCTTGATAATATCTTTTATAACTTAAAGGACATCATTCACAAATGTCAGGAGAAAACAAGAAATTTAGAACATCTACAAAAATATCTAGAACTAACTTTTTGAAAGTTTATGACCCTTCTCTACATTTAGAGAGCAAAAAAAAATAGGATGTAAGAAAAGACATTTTGATTGTCAAGTATGCCTCATACCTGCCGAAGGAAGCTCTCTAGCGTCCCTAGCTTGCTCATAGCAATCGCCATCTGGCCCATGTAATTAGCAACATTATCAGAACCAGCAGATGGCCCAAGAGAAGCTGAAGCAAGGGTATCTGAAAGAGATTGCTGCAAGGCTTCCATTCCCTGAGACAAGGCATCCTCAGCCTGTTGGGATGACAGCTGAAGGTTACATAAACCCATCAACTGCTGATCTGTCAAAGGTTCAAGATGGTTTGCTAGTATCTGCAAATTTTTCAGAATAATCAACTTGACGTTCAAAGAACATCGACTTCTAGGATTCGTAATTCTAGTTTCTGTTTAAGAATACCCAAGAAATGGTTATTTTGCATATATGCTTACTAATATAGCTGACTGCATATTTACCCTCCAAAAATTACTATTTGCATACACAACCCTAAATCATCTTGCTTTTGTATAAATCTCTCTACTAGATTTTTTTTAATATATTAATAAATAACCATTTAAAGTAGAAAATGAGTCTCTTATCCTTTTGCATTGATACTGTTGAAAAATTTATATAAAATATTGCTCTTTTCAACACAAATTGAATGTTAAATTTTAAAGGCCTTAAAGTAAAAGGGTAATAGTGCCGAATGATGCTCAAAATGGTTTTTTATTAATTTTATTAGCCAAAATTTGATGATATAAGGATATATATATATATATATATATATATATATATATATATATGCAAATAGTGATTTTCAGACGATATATATGCAATAAGCTATATTTGCAATGGTAATATATGCTAAAAGCCTAAAAGAAATTCTAATAATTACCTTTAAAAGTTCAGATGATCTGAATCCCCCCAACCACATGAAACACCTCTCTGTAGGGGTTGTCCACATGCCTGAAAGCATGTGGAAGACATCAGACTTTGTACCGATGCTTTTGAGCCTAAAAACTTCATCATAATGTGTCATCACAGCATCAACATGAAGCCGCAGCTCATCATCACCCACATGAGCATTTAATGCTGACCTCAGTTCATTAATCTGACGTTGATGTTCATCAAGCCATCGGGCATACTCCATATCAAATGCCATGGCCCCTAAAGTAATTTCCAGTCTAAGTTACTTATGCGAGATAGTTTTATATATGTGTAGCAAGCAAATGCAGGTAGGGGTAAGAGATGGCAAGGCAATGAAAAGCCTCATAAGCATCAGGAATGAAATTTTGCTTTTACGTGATTGTAAACATCATCAACAAGCTCATGCATACTGTAATTGTGATGATGTTTATAACAAAAGATTGAAACGCTGCAATGTGATATTGTAAAAATGATGGAAGAGATTTGATTTTATCTGTTAATGCTACATTTAGATGTAAAAAGGCACCAATCCATGAAACTTGTCAGTTGTGAAGGTGAGACCATCATATGTGAACTATCTAGAGAACAGCAGAAGCGCATATGTTCGGAGTTTCTACAAAGTACTTGCAGAACCCATTCCCTATATCTCACTAGTCAATTATGATTACGATATCATTACATCTGAAATAGAGAAGACAAAACAAGCATACAAAGCAAAAGAACAGGAAAAAAGAAACAATATCTTTGGCTAGATTGGAAAAATGGCAGACAGACATAGTTTCTATCAAAGAGAAGCTGCAGCTCTTATAATTAGAGATGAGTACACAAAGGATCCCGATAATGTCAACACTACATCAAAAGGAAGAGCAGCAATTACTAAGAAAGGACCAGACGAATAAACTCTAGACTACCCACCTCCTGCTTTTGCAACTTTGTCTATAAACAAGTACATAATCTTTGAGTACCTCAGAATTATGTATTCTGATAGAAATGGTAAAGTGAAATTATGTAACTCTTTCAGCGGAAAGTAAATGCAACATGAAAAGGACAGAAGATGAGTGCATGATTATTTCCATGCTAACCATTACCGGACATGGAAAGTTAGTCGAAATAATGATCATTGAGGAGTATCTTTCAAGACTACCCAGTTAATCAAATGTAAAGACTTGAGAAGCAACTATGTTTCAGCCAGGGTGATTACATGACCCTGATGTCCAGTTAATCACAACATATATCTTTCTAGTCAGACTAAAACTAATAGCATACATAAGCCATCCCAAACAAAGGACATTCTTGGAGCTTCTCGAAGATGCCAAGCCAATAGAAAGGGACTGAATTGAAGGACGATTCCAGCAAGAAAGAAAACAATTGATACAGGTTTATGATTATGATGTAGGACAAAGGGTCATGTTTGTACCTGACCTTCCTCGGAATAAAATTTGGAAAATTAGCACAGAACTAATGAATTCAATAGTGCCTTTTTCTTATTTCCCTTCATCTACTTAGAGATTAGAGTGGACTTGAAACAGCTTATTTAGTTGCACCAACCACTTACACAGTGAGAGCTATGGTTAAATGCTTGTAACAGACAGTTTGACAATTTTGATTCCAAATTATTCTTTTTTTTCTATCTTCCCTCTTCTTCCCTTACCTTGTCCCCTGCTTTTAATCTCTGTAATTGGATTTGCAAATAAATAGATCTAAAACCAGGTTGACCATCATCTTTTCTCTAAGTCATTTCCTTTTAGTTGTGCTTTCTTTATCACCTTTTTTTCAAGTTGTAAATGGTTTCTAGAAACAGATATATGAAACACTTAACATACTGTAAACCAAACTATAGTCTCTAAATTCTCAGTTTTGCTTCCCTAATATTGGATAATCCATCCATCCATCTTTTCCCCTGTGCCAAGAATCCAAGAAATATGAATCTATACCCTATTTTTCAGAAGTTTCTCAACAAATAGTCTATATTATAAATTTGGGACAGCAAACCAGGAAAATTTTATTTCCCAGATTATCCTTAAAAACTTCTACTCCTTATAAAATGCTGAAAACCACTTCTCAAATCTAATTCTGGTTCTTTGAGACTGTAATTCGTTTCACTATAGTATCTCCAGTGAATCTGTCTCGAGGAGAGGGGGACAGGGGTACAGAGAGTGTGTGCGAGAGGAGGAGCCGGTGGGGAGGGAGGGAGGGATGGGGAGCTAGCGCACCTATAGTTCCATCAAATCTAAGTTTGACATTGAGTAAAGAAGTGTTGATCATGTGTTCTAGGCAGTTTATGGTTGTCAATGGAGGAATATTTAGGTTAAGTTCCTTAAATTTGACAGAGCAATAAATACCTTCCAACATCAAAAATTATAAAATTTGTCTTGTTAGTTTTCAAAATGAAAGTTAACACTTGGCAACAGACATTATACTTGAGTTTCAAGATTCGTGAATTTTGCAAGAGTTTAAAATTTTAACAGCAAAATCAATGAAATAGCAGTCTTATTCAGGGGTGCAAGTGTGCCAAGCCAAGCCAAGTATCAAAGCAGCTCATGCTTGGGTGCAAGTGTGCCAAGCCAAGCCAAGTATCAAAGTAGCTCATGCTTGGCTATGGTATGTTCATTAGGTAGCTGCTTGAGCTCAGCTCAGGCTCAAGCTGTTGTTAATAATAAAGATTTGAAACTAAATATGGTACCTTGAAAAGCCAAGACAAGCCAAGCCAAGGTACCATATTTAGCTCCGGCTCAAGCTTGAGCTCAAATAGCTAATTGTGGTACCTTGAAGAAAGATCTGAGTTGCAATGCCTTTATTTATACCAATAAGGTCTACCTGCAAAACCCAGGACAGATTCCTCTTCTAGTTAGAAGAGATCAAAACTTTCTGTAAATAGTCATGCCTAGTGGAAATGAGAATAAAAAAGCCAAAATCTCCCTAGAATTAGATCTTAACTCCTATATTCACTTTGTCTTTAGTCATTTCACCTAATTCTTCCTAGATTGTGAGCTATGCCTAGTCAAAATCTTACCCAAAAAGAAAACTTTCACTTTGATCGGCCCGTTTCAAGGCCTAAACATCATTATAGTACTCGTTCACTATGCACGACAAACCCTTTAAGGTCATCAAACCATCATAGTACTCTTCAAGACTCACGAGCTTCATGGTGATGCTTGATAAGAAAGTTATGCCCTGTAGAATATAAGATCCATGATCAAGTCCTAGATATGGTAGATCTTACTCCCAAAACCCATTGAGATCTATTGAGACTAGTGATCCTCATTCGTTGTTTGAGCACTCAATGTTGGAGGATAGGCTGAAGAAGAGAAAAGTATGATGAGGTAGGAATAGATATGGAGAAAAGATTTAGATGAAAGTCAACCGAACCGTCCCGAACCAAGCAGTTTGGCCCATGCTATATAGTACTGGAGGATAATCGGGACAATTCCCCTCGACTTGGAAATAGAACCAAACCGCATTGAACCGAGCAATTCGATGTGGTACCAATGCGAATAGGATGGTTCACACCGGTTCAGGCATGCATACCGCCTGCCTGACTCCAATAATTGGGGGCACTAAGCTCCCCCATGAGTTCTCAGCACGTTCCAACCCTCTTTGAACCCCTTTTAAAAAATCAAAAATCGGCCAGTTCTAGCCATTTCATGAATTTTACCCTGATTTTGGAACTACTTATATTTTCATTCAATAGGTAACTATTTATATTTTCATTCAATAGGTAACTATTTATATTAAAAAAATAAAATTTGAAATTTAAAATTAAAAAAATAAAATAAAATTCAAAAAATTATTATAAAATCAGAAGCATGTTTAGGAGTATGAATGCCACTCACCATAAAATTTTCGTACAATTTTATTCATATTTGGGCAGGATCATGTGAATAGTGATATAGAGCCAAATTTGAATAAAATTGTAAAATAACTGGCTTTCCACGCATGCCCACAGGCTGAGAAAAATATACGTAGCATCTATTGTGGGATGCTACATGAATGTAAAGTCAAAATAATTTTTAAATTATTTATTATTAATAATTATTTTTAAATAAAAAATAAAAAATAAAAAAATAAAAAAAATACAAAAATACAAAAAAATCGTACAATGCATAGGTGATTCAGAAGTATTTTCTGAAGTAGAAAATATTTTTTGCCACAAATTAAAATTTAAGTATTTTTCAAAAAATAATTAAATGAATATAAGCTGAAATAATAATAAATGCAGCATCCTTGTTGTGGTTCCACATTTTTTTGAATTAAAATAAAATTTCAAGATATTTTTAGTTAAATATTAAATTACTATAAAAAATAATTAAAATTATTTAATTAAGTAAAAAAAATAAAAAATCAGTATTGCAAGTGATTAATGTAGAAGATTTTACTGGACTAATTTGGTGAGTTTTTAATCCAAACATAATTTAACTAATTTTTAAATAATTAATTACTTAAATGCCAATTAATATAAAAATGTTTGGCATATCTTTGCTTCACCGGAAGGAATGGATCCATCCAGAAAGGAGCTAAAGCATGACATCGAGTAGGAACACAGTGGCATGCTCTCGAGTTAACACCACTGAAGGTGCAAATGGTGCAACATCGAGTTCAGAGAGCTACACACTTGGATTCATTGGGCTAGTTTTTACAAAAAATATTACCTCGTGCTCCGGAACTCCAACACTTCGGTTGAATAATTAAGGTGCAATCTTTTGAAACCGTAGCGTAGGCGAAACCTGGCAGCCCACGGGGTGAAATCCGTAGATCTACGAAGGAACGCCAAAAACGAAGGCAGCTTCTAGAGGAGTGAAAGAGGTAACGGAGTTACCACTTTCACGTAGGAGTGTTATAAGGGACGAGGGATAAGAAACCCGAATGGTTTCTTTTCCCGAAGCCGAAGAAAAAACTAAAACACAATTTCATTGATCATCAGTAGTAACAAGTACAAAATCAAGTTCTATGATTCTTGCTATTTGTGTACCCTGACGGTATCAAGGCTTCATGTACGAGGACCCCTTCAGGCTTCTCGAGCTCGATTATTCAGCATATATTCTCCTAGCTTAATGCAAAGCTTTCACATTCTCCCTGCTCAATGGCTTTAATCTTTATGAGGCTGACTCTCTAGCTCAGGCTGCTCATTTGTAGGCTACCTAGGTTGGGGGCATGGATCCTTCAATCGTAAGTCCTCTAAAATTGCAGCAATTATCTCGGCAATCGGTTGGTCATCGCTTTACCTCTAGTGTTCGCCTGCCCTAACTGGTGTTTTGCTAGTCATCAATATATCAATCGAGGTAGCCTTGTCTGATGAGAACCTCAAAATCATGTTTCAATTGTTGGCACTCAGTATTATGCTCATGATCTTTATGAAACTGATAGTATTTGCTCGTGTCTCTCGTCATGATAGGAGCTTTCATCCTTCGAGGCCAGCACAGGTAGCCCCAATCTCAGATCTTCATCTTCCCTTTGCTTGATAGAGAACCAACTAGCCGAGGTCTCCTTGCATCTTTTATTGCTGATGAAGTAACCAACAAAGTGGTGGCTCAGCTGGTCAAAGAATCCAATTGAGCTAGATCGAAGACTTGAGTACTAGAGCCGATCAGCTTTCTAGAGGGTCGTTGGAAAAGCTTGGCCCATCACGTCGTCAGCTGCTTCTTGCAATAGCATGAGAGCTCTATAACTCTCAAGATAGTCTATTGGATCTAAGGTGCCATCATAATGCTCGAACTGAGGTATCTTGAATTTCTTCAGCATGGGCTCCTCCATGATCTCTTTGGTAAAGAGAGGCTCATTCATCATCTCCAGATCGTTGCTTACCCTAGAATGCTTTCCCCTAAATACCTCGATCTTGTTTGTTTCCTCAATCTTGCGGTCGAGATGGACTTCCCACTTGGAGACCCTATCCAAGTCATGTGGGAAAGAGTCGACTGGACTATAGCCTATCTGGAAGAAAGAGCTAGAACGATTGCACCCTTGATTTCGCTCGGGAGGAGCGTGGCTACTGCCCTGCACCAAGCAATCTTGGTGGTTCGGCTGGCTAGCTAAAGAATTTGCAATCTGCAAATACTATAAGTTTGGCAATATTATGGTGAGGGCCTCTACTTGCTGGACAAGCAGGCTAAATTTCTCAATGTTGACAGCTCCCGGAGTCAAACTAAGGAGGCTAAGATCTATAAGGACTGCGTAGGGAGCCATTAGACTCCGGTTGAGTAGACGCTAGATGGTTATTTCTTTTGAGCTTCATGACTTATTTCGCCTTGTTTCCAATAGACAGTTCTAATTTGTTGTTGCTGATCTCCGAACTGTTGTGGATCACCTCTATCGATCTACAAAACAGCAACAGGTCAAAACTCACCGGGGTTGGCTTCGACTGGGCCCTCTGATGCTTAAGTCAAAAGGGATGTTTTGACTATGAGGAGAGAGGCGAATGAAAACCTCAGTATAGTGGTGTTATTGGTATTGAACCTTTCATGCAGGGATTTCAATCCAATATATAGCCACGGGGTCGGAATCTCCAAAGGGTTGTGTTGTAACGGACCGGAATCGTACAATAACTAGTAAGAGATGTCTGATAACCATCCAAGATTGCATCATAACTACCTTAAGATATGTTGTAACCATCCAGGATCGTGCTATAACTGTCTTGGCACATGCTATAACCATCCAGGTTCATTATTATGATCTTTAACTCTCTGCATGATCAAAGGAGAGCTTACCTGAAGGGAGCGCTAATGTCACTGTCTGGGATAAAAGGACTTAGGTCGGCTTGGGATAGTTGCTGAGCTGAATGGTTGTTCGTTCGAGCAGCAGAATTTTACATCGGACGATACATAACCTTGGAGGTTGGTTGCTTCAGATCTGCTCGGCCTAGCTCTCAGATTGGTTAGTGTGATCTTGATATGACTTTCTTAGAGAATTTGGAGTATGACAAGGGTCCATGTCGGTTGTAAGCTAAACTAATCCGGCTAAGCCACGTCATTAGGGTTATGTATTGCCATATCAAAAACAATATCTGAAAGACTCCAGAACCAAACAGACTCGAATTTCTTAGTTTCTAACTTTAACACTACAACAAACTCAACTATCAGCTCAGCCAATGGACACGATTGACTAGCTTTGTCTTAGCATTATCCCCAATAATCACTTCATGCTGACATGTTATAGAAGATGTGAACCGGAAGGATCACCAGACTTCCTGCCACTACGGGTAGGGCTGGACAGGGTTCAGAAGTGAGATCCACCGCATCAACAAGCTGAGTCACGAATCAAATTTTCGGAGGCCACAACTTAATCATACGACACCTGATTAAGATGATCTTTTTTTTTAATTAACTTTTTTGATATCTATGATATCGCACCCCTTGAAAGGTTGTGGCACACCTAGCGTTCAGGCTCAAATTCCATCATTTGAGCCCTAAAACGAGCTAATCAAATCAAAAAAACAAAATTCAAGAAAGACTTTAAGCAAACGTATCTTCCAATGAAAGAAGGATGGAGCAATAGAAGGCAGCTTTGATGTAGAATTCGAGATCTAGCTCCTCTAAAATTTTAGCTTTTTTGAGTTTATTTCTACTAGTCATGTCTATTTTTGGAAAGTGAGTTCTATTAGAACTAGAACTCTAGAAGAGAAATTCAATCTGAATTATGCAAAGACATACCTCACCATTATAAATAGAGGATACGTAACTTCGTCTTAGGACCGTCGATGAAAGAAAAAGGGAGGTAAACCCTACTTTTCCAATTCTTTCATTTTTTTTAAATTTTCTTTTTAGAAATTTGAGTTAAGTGGGCTAAGAAAATTTTTTCTTCTCCCTGATCGAATCAAGTTGTTTCAGCCAACACTACTTATTGTAATACACTATGTGATAGTGTCGTCAAAGTTTGCTACCTATGTTCCTAGGTTTTCCTGCCGATGCGTTTTGGCCCTATTACCTAAGGGCCTGCCACTATCATGATTCATAAGCATGGCAACCAACTACATGCCTGCATCAACACTTGATTGCCTAATGATTACATAGTGTGCGGGCTGGCCAATGATCCACTACTTTAGACTAGCCTAGTAATTTTAGTAAAATTAATTTTGATATGACGACAAAATGACCCTCCATTTACAATTCTCTTGATTTTCTCCAAATATTAATTTATACAAAGTAGCATATCAAGTGCATAATCTAAAATAAGTCTATCTATCCATATATGTTGTTAATTGGATCATAACCACAATCAAATATTATCTTCCTTTTCCTCTTTGGTAATTTGAAATCTATATGTGAAACATTAACTTGCAATACTTACGGAAGTCCAAAGTTACTACAATAACTTAAATAACCTGAAAATAAGCCTTGCTCAGCATATTAACATACCCTTCAGTTGCTTGAATACAATCAATAAGAGATCAAAAACGACATAAACCTTAGGAGCTCATACTTACACAAGTGATTTTTGAAGAATGCATGCATATAATTGAATACAAATGAAGAAAAGAATTGCAAGGTATAGTCTACATTTTATGATATAATATTACTAATATTTTCTTAAATTTAAGTTGTTTGATATTGATATATTATGAATGTATTGTAGAGTGCAAGATGTAGGAACAAACTATTTATTGGGTCCCAAGGTTTAAAATATTGATATTGAGACCTGTACTAGTATTTCATTGGGATGGTACGATACCAGGACAGTCAGTACCACCCCAACTCTAGAGATGGTCTTGTGTCTCAACGTGTATCAAGATTTTTTTTGTTTTTGTATCTTTTCATTTTTTAAGTTTTGTCAAAGTAAATTCTTAATGCATATTTTTTTGTTCTTTTCCATGTTCAAGTGGTTTTTGAGACAATGATAAGGTATATGGTGCCGATTATTGTTTCAACAATATTTAAAAGAATTACCGACAAATATAAGTGAAACGGCACCCTCCGTGGGTACTATATATATTTTTTCCTACCTAAATTGAAACCTTTTTTGTGGGATAATTTTAAATTGATCCCAATTTTGGGTCTAGGTTCCGGTGCTCCCGAACATGCCTAAAATTCATCCAAATGATGAAACAATTTAGTAGCACGTGCATAATAATAGTGCATATATGCTACAAATTTTCCTTCTGAATAACTACTTTGATCTAAAAATATAATTCTATAAAAATAAAATTTACAACATATTTGAATTTCATGCCAAATAGAAAAATCTGACATGAGTACCCTTTTTTTCCAACCAATTAGTGGCAAAAAGTAAATGGAGAGACCCGAAAGCAAAGCAAAAAAGAAAAAGAGAGCATGGGCCCCGCATGCTCTCTTTCTCCTTTTGCTTCAATGAGGTGACCTGGTCAGGCTGCACTTGGTACCAACAGAACTAACCTTGCTATCAGCCTGAACAATTGGTTTCAGCCAGGCCGGGCAGGATGTCTTGATCAAGTCAAGGATCAGTGTCCCACACCATACCAATCTTGTTTTCCTGTTGGAACAGTATGGTAACAATACCATCCCTATTTTGGCAGGTCCTGAAGCATTGCTTAATCCTCTTTCTTTGCAGTTATGTTAATGTGCTTAAACATTTTTTTTTGCATTGCAACCAAAATGTTCACTAGAGAAATATCAAATATGACCAAGCAGATATTAACATAAACACAAGGCCAAGGATTACCAAAAAGGTCAGATACAATATAATGAGGACCTAGCCAGTGATTGTGGTTATTTTGTTGCGAAAATGAATCAAGCACTGTTAAGCAGCAAAAGTTGTATAGCACATTCATAAAATAGAAATTATTGTGATCAAAAGCAGTTACAGATCCAAACAAGTCCTAATAATTTCAGCAAACTATGAAAGAAAATTATTTGCCTAGGAAATTACCATTTCCACCAACTGGATAACTATGATCTCCCAAGAATCCACCTGCAATAAAGATCCCCTGCATAGTAGGAAGTGTATAGATTTCATCTTTGTTTCTTAGAAAAGCAATTCGACCAATTGGTGCTAAGCAACAAAGAAAAAGAAATAACACTCATCATGCCTGCTGTCGTGCTCGTTGAAGCTCCTGCTCAAGTTGTATCAACTTCAAACGGCTATTCTCTAGCTGCTGAACATATGCCTATATGATGTAGAAGCCTATCAATGATATGAATACATAGATACACATGCATGCAAACACACATGCGCACACCCACACATCTAATTGCAAATTGTCATTGATATATAATAAGTATAGAGTACTAAGAAAGAAACAAAGGAAAGAACATTTGTACGCAGTGTCCGCCAAGCCGACTGAACTGGTGTACCGGTGAGCTCCGGTACCGGTTGGAACTGATGCCGAACCGGAACCACCAAAAAAAAAAGCCGACGCACGCGCACGTCTGCGTTTTAGCCACTCTGTGGCATTAAATGCCCACATGGACTCGCGCTCGCGCGCGGTGCCGCATGGGCTCACTGCCCCGCGTGACGAACCGCAAGTGGGCGCAGGGAAACAATGCGAGCACGGGGAACCACGCGGGAGCGAGCTTCCCCGTGCGTGGAATCGCGCGCATGCACGAGCGATTCTCCGCCCGTGCGTGGGCACGCTGCCCTACGCATGGAAAGATTTTTTTCTTTTATTTTCTTTTTTTTCCTTCCCTACTTCCTCCTTCCTGAACTCTCTCCTCTCCTTTCTTCCCCTCTCCTCCTCTCTTCTCCTCTCTTTCCCCCCTTCTCCCACGAGCAAGGAAGAAACCATTGGGAGGGATGCGCGCGCATCAGTGTGCTCGGGAGGGGGTCGGCCCAAGGTATATCGAACAGTCTTCTTCTCCTCTTTTTCTTCTTCTTCCTCTTCTTTCTCTGCTTTCTTCCTCTTTCTTCCTTTCTCTTCTTTCCTCTGCTTTCTTCCTCTTTCTCTTCTTTCTTCTTTCCCCCTCAGTTCTGGCCCCGAACCGTTTTATGTGGCTGTACCGTACCGGTACGGTACATGCTGAACCGGCCGGTACGGGCCGGTTCAGCAGACTATGGTTGTATGATACTTGTACAGTGGAAGGAAAACAGGTGCAAAGGATATAGAAAAGACAAAAAAATAAGCATTATCAAATCAAAATGAATTCAGAAAATTAAGCCTCGTGCTGTCATTGGTATGCATCAAAAGCTAGTTGAATCCAAGTCATTTTTGGTCTCTGTGACTCTTTCCAAACCCTTCAACCTATGCTAATCTCATCTTCATGGGGCTTTTCAAAGTGTATGAGCAATCTGGAATGATCCATTATTTTTTATCATCTACACTTGCATACCCCAGCATTCCTATACCTTATTAGTTTCTTAATCTATGCTCCTAATTTTATGGCTGATCAACTTAGAAAATCTCATCATGATGGGGAAATTTTCACCCTCCTCGCTACCCAATATTCTTCTTTACATAAGGGGATCATATCATTGTAATTTAAGTTTGTTTACTAATCTACACATTCAACGATTGCATAACAAGATATAGCCACAGCTCTATTTCACTGACACTGGTTTAATCTTATTAGATCCATATTTGTGTACCTCCATTTTACAGAACAAGTCTAGATAGAAAAACCCATTTATTTAATAAATTTTGTTTGTTAATTCCAATTAAGAAATGTAACTCTCCCATTTTATAGCTGCACGGCTTGTATTCCATGTATTCTCTAGAAATTCTTGTATTAATTTCATGTTCCTCCCCTACTCCATGTATTAAAAATTTAAAATATTAGTTGTCACTACACATACAGATGTATGTTTGCATACACATATGCATACATGTACATATATAAAGGGTTAGAATACACAATAAGAATTAAATCTTAGGCAAGAGAGTTAATGATTCAAAATCAATGATGCTCCCACTCTAAATTTAACATCCACGTTGTTCGTCATAACCTACAAAACCAACGATACCCGAGGAAAGAAAGGTACGGGTTTTTATGGTCTACTTCATATGCATTATGGGGGTGGAAAAATGGAGTTTATGAATTTTTCTAGGGTTAACATGATTTTTTATTTATAGGAATTTTTATGAAATAAATCATAATTAATGTCGTTGATTTCTAGTGTGATGGCCTATCAGTCAAAATGAATTGTTAGATGTTTTACTTCATGCATAGATGCATGCATCTATAGAACAGATGTTAACTGCCATTCTAGAATAGCAGCCATCATCTAATGGTAATAATGGCAAATTGCAATCTAATGCTTTCACTGTTTAGGAAATAATCATTTTTATATCAATTTTCATTAATGTAAGTAGAGTATTAAACCAAAACCAAAGCTAACATTACAATATGTGAACAACAATTTGTCAAATATGCTAACATTTTAGTGTTGTAATCTGTTATCTGCTGATATAAAAGCTAATAGTGCCTATTAACAGCTACATTTTTGTTTGAAAATGAACTAACTAAAGGATGGAGTAGGCAAACAATGACCATTATTTTTTACCACCAGTCAGTAGTAGCAACCCGCAAAAGCCATTATAATAGCAAAGACAATTTTACTGAAAAGTTATCTTGCTTAATTGATCAAAGTTATTGAATGTTCAAGAATTGCCACTGGATATTTAATTGTTCAAGCATTCTCATGGTCTACAAAATTAGACGCCTAAAAATTGGTCTCCTTTCAAAAGCCTTCTCTTGGAATTTTCTCTTATCTCCATTGTTCAGACAATTATCATTGCTCAAATCTAATCTTGTAAACAAGTTATGCCAAATTATATAAGCTTCATACATACAATACTCTTAATAGGGTAAACAAGCACCTACATTGTATCACACTTTTCGTATATTGATTTGCTTGATTTATTAGTTTATTTTCTTAATCTAATTGTACATTTTTGCTTAATATTTCCTCACTTCTTTTTTGGAGTCACCTTTTTTTATTTCCAATATTGAATTAAAACTTTGGCTCCATCCTTCTACAAGACCCTCATACTCCATGAAGATGGATGTAACATTTGTTGTGAGAGAACAATGCAGGATTTTTACATGGCATGAAGTTTTCTCACCCTCCATGCCATATATGGAAGACGCTGCTACACTATGCCCTTTCATGAAGCCATTTCTATTACCATTGCCAATGTCTGATTTTCCTCCCCATGTAATTTCTAAAAAGACTACAAGGCCAACAATTAAGAATCTGAAATTTCCTCCACAACAAGCCCTAAAGTTCCTTGTGAAGCTTAAGATTATTTTCAATCTGTCTTCAAATGTACAAAGGAGTTGCCTTTGGAGTCAGATTTGGTATTTAACAGGGAAGAATGTGCATATGAAAGGAAGGATGATCTTTAGCCAAATGAAAGGCCTAAATAATAAATACATAAAGGTAACATATGGCAGCTAATAGAACTGCGTGACCTTTTCTCCTTCATCAATCATTTTTTTAATGTTCTAGGTTAATTTGGTTCACTCATGAGTACTAGGCCCGAGGATGAGCTCCATAAAACGTATACAACTAATGTAAATCAATTTTTATAAAACTGAAATATTCACAGAATATGCAGTAAGAAATGTTTAAAGTTTGAGATGAGATTAGGGTGCAAATTTGAGTTGCATCAAAATAGTCTAGGTTCTTCTATTGACAAAGCTAAAACTAGTATTAGTTGAATAAACAATCAAGTTCCTTTGTATTTCTGTTAACATCGAGATGGCTGAAGATAATGACTCATTACCAACTTGAACCCTAGCTAGCATCACATACAGGAATCTCCACTCCCAGAGGGGAAGGGCCATACTCTGAGAAACCAAAGGTGGTTGCATCAGACATTCATTCTTCCTGTTACTCTCCTTTGTTTATGTTTCGTCTTCAACAAATCTAGTTATCACCATAGTTAAAATAAGTTTCTTTATTAATTTTCACAACCCCAAAGGACTATCACTTCTATATACTAAAAAAAAAAGTTGAGAACAAAATACTGACAAAAGATGCATCAACAATAGTTCGCACTTTACTACTGCAATGAAACACGAACTAGCAATGACATGACAAACAACTAATCAAGCTCTACATTTTAACCACTAACACATGCCTTAAAACTTTATGAAAAAGAAAACGAAGAAAACTAACTTTTTTCCTCAAGCGGCTTTTCCGTGCAGCCTCGCGATTTTGAGCTAGCCTACGAAGTGTCTGCATGGAAGTTAATTGGAATCATTACTTCCATATCCATGCCCAAAAATACACAAATTAAAAAGACAGCACCTTATGTTCCCCTGTTTTCTCCCTTGACGCAGCAGACGAATCCAGACACACAACAGCCCCTTGTTGACTAGCTCCAACCTAAGACAAGACCACCAAACAAATCCAAAAGAATTAAGCAAGCCCAAAGTCCAATGCCTTGGAGGAAGGAGTCCAAAGTCCAAACAAGAGCACAGAAGCTCACCGCCTGATTCCCTTCATCGGCATCGACGTCAGTGGAGGTGTCTGTCCTCAGGCTGGTGACGACAACGCCAGAATCACCCCAGTTCTCGATTTGCCCCCTGGGGAAGGCCAACTTGCCCATGTCCATCCCCGCCCCGACCGCTGAGGCCGCCATGTCCAAACTTGCCATCCCCTGTTAGCACCATTAAAATCCCAACCAACCAAAAGCTAGATCACCCACATAATGAAACCCCTCAAAGCTTCTCAAAGGAAATGAAAGCCTGAGAAAATGCGGCCTTACTGCATGGGCTAAGGCCCCAAACTGTAATGGAGAGGAGGGGACAGCGGTGAGATTGCTCGAAGACTTTGGGCTAAGAATGGGACCTTCCCACATTTAAACACCAAAAAAAACAAAAAGAAGAACGGTTAGTAATTGTGGAAGCAGCGTAAAAAGGAGAAAGAAAAGGATGAGGATGTACTTCGGGTGAGGTCGAGAACAGCGTCGCCGAGGTTGAATCCGGCCTGAGGCTGGTCTCCTCTGAAACAATGCAACAAAAGAAAAGGGAGGGAGACTTGGTATAATAAGCGACGCTAGCCAAGAAACGAGAAGCATAAGAAGGTGATTTTGAGACAGTACCGATAGAGGTGAGAGGAGTACATAGCGATGGAGGAGAACAGGAGGACAACGAGAAGACGAATAGACGTACAGCAAGGAGGAGGAAAAGAGAGGAGGAGGAGCTCAGCATGTTCTTCCTCTTCTCTTCTCCAAGGGAGGTAATTTCTCCAGATGCCTTTCTCTAAGCTCTCAGACTATGCGTCCATCAATGCGATTATCAATCAATCAATCCATCCACCGTCTGTCAGTCGAATCTATCCATCCATCGCCCGTTTTATGAGTTCCGGGGTGCGTATCATATTACGATATCGTTGTTAAGCATTTATTAGTGTATTAAAAGGAGAGTAACGATAGTGAGAATGGGTGATGAGAGAGAGAGAGAGAGTTGCATGTGATAAGGATGAGCGAATCGATTCAAGCGTAACGTTTATAGAGCTGCGGGTCTCCTCGGCTTAAGATCGCCTGAGGGATAACTGCAATAATGGCGTAGCAGACGAAAGACCGGGGGGGACCTGCAAACAAATCCCTTTCGAGCTTGGGAAGTTGTCAGCGTATCGGTACGGACTCTTGTGTGAGCTTTTTTTTTGTTACCAGCGTTGCTGCGAGGCCGGACGTATGGTATTCCTTGCGACATAGCGCAGTACTGTTACCTAGCCATGTGTAGATTTGGATAGAGTTGCTGGGACCCACAGTATACGTACACCTGGTGCAGTGTGAAACGGGAGAGGGAGAGAGAAACAAAACCAGGGAACGTCAGCCGTATCAGAGTAAGGGAATCTTTAAGCGCGATCGTTTTGTCTGTTGTTCAGGAGTTTTTATCTATTGGTTTTTTAATATCAAGGGTGCAGCTTACGTCCACTGTGATCGTTTCTTTGTCATTACTTTCGTACAACGGCTTAAGTTTTGTATTTGGCTGTTAATGATTGTTAGCTAGTGGATTTGATATTTGAATCAAAAGCCAATCATAAAATCTCGATAATCCTCGCATTGTGTTGGCTCTGGTCTTGCGGTACACCTTGATGGGTGATTTACTCGTAATCTATCTTCAGAGTCCGTCTCATCAGCGATGTGATCTGAGTTTTTATTATGATCGGGCTACTACGAGGCCTTTCCATAAGACCTTGTTTGAACGTAACCTTAGCATCGCCAAGTGCTACGACTTGGTGTTGACACGTGCTCAGCCCAAAGCTTCCAGCGCTCGGCAACTGGTAAATGTAATAGGATTTATTGTCGATGGGCAGATTTTCTAGTCAACAACGAGACGGGGATCCTCCAAACCCCATCTATCACATCGGCGATAGACCAAGTTATTAATTGATCGCAACATCATCTACTCCCCACCTCAGCCAATGCCCGCTCCCGTTCCCTCACCCCAGGTCCCAAACACGCTCGCCGCCGCCGCCCACCACTACTTCCCCACCGCTGCCACCATCCTCTCCCTCCTCCCACTCCTCACTAACTCCCACTCTTCCTTCTTTCCTCCACCCTCCATGCTAACCTAACCTCACATCCATTGCATAGATCTCACAGGCAATCTCGAGGCGAGCTTGCAAGTTTCCTAGAGCTTGGGGATAGCCTCGAAGATCTAGGCTAGAAAGGCAGTGAAGAGGACGAGGATGGCAATGACGGAGATGAAAGGACGTGAGCTATCGGAGGAGGCGACCTAGTGTGGATGATGCGGGGAGACATCAAAAAGCTTTGCGGCCAGAAATGGCTCAAATGATTTGGAGGCCTATGGCGAACTCACTAATAATAATAATAAATATATTTAAAATTATTTGGAGGCCTCGATGTATTTATAGCTAAGAGTCTTTAGGCTTGAGAGTCTCAATATTGCATTTATAGCTAAAAGTCTTTAGGCTTGGGGCCTTGATACATTTATGGCTAAGAGTTTTTTGGTGGCCTCAGTGCATTTATAGCTAAGAGTTTTTAGACTGGGGCCTTAGACGACCACCTCAGTCGCCTAAGGGTTGAGCCAACCCTGTTTGCAGCGAGTGAGACCATCTAAGGGAGGAGGGCCCGGAGGTGGGGAACAAAAGAAGGAGAGAGAGGAGAGTGGAGGAGGAGGTGGCGACAGTGGTAGGGTGTTGGTATCGGTGGTGGGGTGGTGGTGGATAGCAGCAAAGAGAAAGGAGAGGCGGGAGCCATGGAAGGAGGTGAGCTAATGGGCACAATAAGGAAGACGTCGAAGAGCTTATTGGCGAGTGAGTCTATATGAGGGAGGGTCTAATCATACGGAAGCGGGGGAAGGAGAGAGATGAGGGTAGAGGAGGAGGTGGCGGCAGTGGGGGCAGAGGTAGCGGTGGAGGAGGAGGGGGAAGGGGGTTTGAGGGTTAGGGATGGGGTTGAAGCTGGGGTTTAGGAAAAGAAAGGAGTGGGCATTGGCTGAGATAGCAGAATGGATGAGTGGCGGTCAATCATTAACTTGATCTATAACTGATGTTGGTAGACCAAATCTAGGCAATAGGGGTTTAGGAAAAGGGAGGAGGAGTGGGCATTGGTTGAGGTGGCAGAATGGATGCGTGGCAGTCAATCATTGGCTTGATCTACAACTGATACTGGTAGACCAAATTCAGACAATAATTTCTCCTATTGTAGAGTCCCCTATTCGTCTACTAGCCAAGGATTACATGTTGAATGGTTCCATGATCAACGGCAAAATGTAGAGCCTTCATAATGTGACAAGTGGCAGTTGTGCAAAGAGCCACTTGTGAGAAGCTTCTTCTATAACATTAGAGCATGAGAAGTAGCAGTCATGTAGGGAGTGATGCAATGAAAAAAGAGCAAAGGGACAATTTGATCATCAAGGTTATACTTCAATCATTAGCATACAAATAAAAGTAAATTAGATTGAAGAATCCTTCATTTTATAATGAATTTTTTTTAAAAAAATTATTAGTACATCCAAAGCTATTCGACATCTCCGTGCCTGGTGTGAAGCTGAGGGCTGCCTGGGCAGACCTTCGACACACTCGGCTTGAGTTACGAGCCAGCTCAGTCATCTTGGAGGGTAACTCGGTTACGGTTATCAGTTGGATCCAGGGAGTCTGAGGAGTGTCGACGGCAACCATTTGTTGCTTCGTGATATCTGGGCAATGATGAAGAATAGAGGGGCCTTTCAGGCCAAGTATGTATTTCGCAAAGCCAATGGGGCTGCGGATCGGGTGGCCGCCTATGTGGCCAGCCATGCGGATGGTACCTGGTGGGATGGGGATATGAAGTTGCCCCGGAAACTCCGAGATATTCTATTTTTAGATTTTATTAGGTATATTCGTACTCGTTAGGTATGAATTACCCATCCTAGCTAAAAAAAAAAGGTTGCCTATACAATGTATTATATATATATATATGATATGACTCTGAACCTTAATTCAAGTATTAAATCCAATACAGAATCATATTCGTAACAGAACTCAACAACAAAAAAATACTAGAATTATTCTACTACAAACATAAAATCTTGGCTAAAATTTGATATTGCGTCTAATAAAAAATTTATAGAAAAATTTGGTGAAAACCTCTGAATCACCGGCACTCAGACATTCACTTAAAGGATGGAAATAAGTCGAATATTTACTTGTCAAAGTCTTTGCTCATGAATCCGCTGGCTCCTGCAAAATTTGACATGGTCCATTTGATCATAATACTTGCTAGATGCACCATGTGCTATATTATCCTCTTTGAGTTGAAGAGTATTCGCCCTTAAATTCAATTCTTCATTAGAAATATCACCATGGTATCACACAAGGTGCCTGACATTAAAAATATCATAGGTGCAAACATGACTCGATAACTTTAGGCGATAGGTATTATCATTGATCTTCTCTATAATCATGCAAGATCCAACCTTGTGAGAAGTGAGTTTCCTTATTCTCTAGTTAGTAGGCGGTCTCTGGTAATGATAGCCTACATATAGTCACTAACCTTGAATATCACCTTGCACCTATAATCATCCACATGCTTCTTGTAATGCTTATTTAACTCTTCAATTGTCTCATGCACCTTAGTATGTATATCTTGAAGCTTTTGCACCGTATCTTCAGCTTGCATAGTTTGACCATGTTGTGGAATTGGCACCAAGTCTCATGCATATCTTTGGTTGAACCATACATAATCTGCAAAGGATTGAAACCTGTCAATCTATTAATGAATCTATTAAATGTAAATTGTGCCTTGGTAACCATCTGATCCCACTATCTTAGATTTTTACTAATTAAAATTCGCAATATGTTGCCCAAACTCTTGTTCGCCAACTAAATTTGTCCATCTATCCTATAGGTAGTAACTGTTGCTCGATTAAAAAAGTCATTCCCAGTCTCTACCATAAAATCTTCCAAAAATATGATCTGAACTTGGATCCTAGTTTGAGGGGATTGAAATCAGAACTCTATACAGTCATACGGTCTCCCAAAAAAACAATCCCATAATGAAAGATGTATCAATTGTCTTCCTATACATGATGAAATGCGCTATTTTAAAAAAAATGGTCCACAAAACCAAGATTGAGTCAAAGCCATGCTGAGTTCTTGTAGGACTATATATTAGGAGCCTCAATATGAAGTCTAAGCTACTAATGTGGGTCCATAGTGTGTTCCGTACTCGTAATGGCATATATACTTCTACATTTGTTGCTATCCCTTTAGACACTTGGTGCAGATAGCATTACTTGACTTATCTCTCTAATCCCTCCTTAGCCTGGGCCAATAATATTGTATGGACACAAGTTGATATGGCTTGCTACGACTAAAATGACGCTCTCCATGGAACTCTTGTAGGATTTGATACCTCAATTAGCAACTTGGAATACATAGATGAGTCCTTTTAAACAAGAAGCCATCTAGTACCTGGAAGTCGTCACATTGTTGAAAATGCACCTCATTAAGAACACTACAAATTAAGGGTTAATAGCTAACATATCTTTGAAAATATTGAAACATGCTATAGTAGCATGCATGGTGGTGGTAATAAAAAGAGTATTGTGGCTCCAAGCATCAATTACTTAGTTCTACACCATATTTGTACCAAAGCATGAAGGCGAATTTTTGTACATAATTTGACTGCTTTAGCATGACATGAATTGAGCTTGCTATAAGGTATTTGAGAGCCTTATGGTCAGAAAATAGAACAAACTCCTAGAATGAAAGATAGTGCCATCAATACCTTAGTATCTAGAACATCACATATAACTTGATATCGTATGTGGAACAATTGATCTTGGATCCACTCAACTTCTAGCTAAAATAAGCAATTTGCCAGCCTTTCTGGCTCAAGACTGCCTAATATCCATCTTAAGGGTGTAGCACACCAAGCAATCAGAATCAAATTTTATCATTTAAGCATCTAAATGGGTCAATTTCTTCTCATGGCCGAAAAAGGACACAACCTTTTCGAAATAGACACGACTAGTAGACATAATCATGAAAAAATTAAGATCCTATAAGAGGTAAATTTCATCTTTTACATCTACTTTATCTTTAGTCACTTCATCTAATTCTTTTCATATCGGAAGATATGTTCGATCAAAGTCTTTAAAAAAAAAATGCTTTGACTGACCCATTTTAAGGTTCAAATGATGCAATTTAGCTATGATCATTTAATGCACTATACTTTTAGGAAATGGCATCCTATCATAAAGCTCAAAATGTTATCTGATTTCAAAAAAGAGCACCTCAATTGACCGTTGTACGGGCATGCTATAAGTTTGATAAGCAATTCGGGTTTCAAATATGGCAGATCTTACTCCTGCAGCTAGTTCAATCCTCTTGATAATAGCTAAAATAATTCACATCGAGTCTAGTGATTCTCTGGATCACACAGATTCATTTCCGCTCATTAGGCTAGGCTAGTAGATGACTTTTGCAACATAGGCAAGCAGGAAGTGGCCTATTGTCGGCTGGCCAGCAACCCAACAACTGATGGGTGGGCCAATAGGGTCAAATGATACATACGTGCTTCATACATTGTCAGACAATAAGCAATATCACATGGCACTCTCCAAATTCTCCAAAAATTAATAATAAGGTAGATATCGTTGCCTTATTTCATTACTTTGTCCGCTTGGAAATGCTAATATAACTAATTTTAGACTTATAAATTATAATTGTGCAGACATGAGGAAGAGCAAAGGGAAAGCAACAGGTCCACTGATTGTTCTTTACTTTGATTGGATTTGTTGACATTTATATTGTGAAATAACTATAACTTTTTATTGTTGTGCAGCTATGGCCAAGAAAAAAAGAAAACCAAGAGGTAATGGAAAAGCAGCTTTAATACTGGCTGCTACTTAAGTTCCTCCTCAACCTCCTAGGTTGCCTGAGCGTGTCGAGGAATGTCATGTTGATGATGATTACATTCCTGATGGGGACATGAATGAAGAGGTGGATACAAATGGAGAAATAAATGATGGAGAAATGAATGGTGCAGTGCAAAATCATGAAGAAATGGCAAGAGAAGGTTCTTCAAAAGATGAGAGAAGAGATTGGCTTTGGACCAAGGCATGCAGATCGGGGGAGTAATGGTGATTCTGGTTCTGCTGATCATGCTTCATTATGATTGCTTTTGCCTTAGATGATAGGTCTTTGCATTCCTAGGAAGAATGAAATCTCTGTTGATCTCTATGATATATTTTTAGACTTTGATTTTGATGGATTTAGGACATGTTGATGCCTATTTTGAATGATATTTTAAATGACTTTTGCGTAATGTTGAATGCCTTTGCTATTAATGATATTATTATTATTGTTATTATTATTATGAGCCAATCAATGTACCAAATATACCAGGTTATTACATTGTGATTAGTGACCAAATTTTTGTTACTAAATTGTTTACCAAGTATTGTGACGAGCAGTCATAAACTTAGTGACAGGATTTTGATTAATAAAAATTGATTTTGCTCAGAGCGTTTGTAACAAATTAGTGACGGTAACCTTGTCTTGAGGGTCAGTGACGGGATTAATGACAAATATAGTGACAAAATGTGTGACCATGTTTGTGACGACTAAATCTGTCACTGAAGGTTATGACAGATCAGTGACCAAACTTGTGACCACATTCTGTGACAAATCAGCGACCAAGTTACCTTCGTCACTAACGCCGCAACTGGATAGTGACGGAAAATACGTAATTTCTTAAATATTTAATTCTTGAATTTGTAACGGCTTAGTGACGGCGGTTTTGTCACAGAGGTTAGTGACGGAAATCGCCGCCGTCACTGAGAATTTAGTGACGCGTGTTTTTGTAACCAATTCAGTGACGGGAGCTCCGGTCACAAATTCCGTATTAGTAACCGGAAACACGGTATAGTGACGGGAATCTCCGTCACTATACGCGTGTTTTCTGGTAGTGATACATAACTCTTCTTGTCTTTTTTGCAATTTCTCTCGATGTCATTATTGTTCTTCCATTGTCAGGCACGGGTTTGAGGGGTGATACTTTACACCAAGCTCCTTGTGTAGTTAAGCATTCACCTCAAATCCTCTTGCCTTCTACAATTACCTTGATCTATGATTAAGATCGAGCCATACTACACGTGATTCATCTTCCAACATTGCTAATACAATATTCTTGGATTGGATACAATGATAGCCAAATAAGTCCTCTTTTTTATTTTTTTAAAAATAAATAATTTACTCAAATTTTAAAGTTAAAGGCGAATGTGGGATGGTATGGTTCCCAAATTATATGACAAACCTCATGAGAATCCTTTCCTTAGGTGATATTGGTTATCATTGTATGTGTTTGGAGTAGACAAAGCTAGGGGCCATCCCATGGTTCCTAGACTTTTGACTATGTTAAAGCCAATTTTATACAAATTTGCTAGCTAAGAGAGTCAGCTCTTGCAAACTTAATCCTAAACCTTGTTGGATGCTAGTTAGTCCCATGCCAGGTTCTTTATAGCTAGCATGTTGTTGGCAACATCATGTCACCTGTACAATGAATTGGGGTTAGACGGAACCATGATGGGATGATGACAACTATGGTTGTTCACTTCCCTTAAGCCACTTGGATTTTTCTCTTTGTGAGAAGTAAACTATAAAGGTTTTGGATAGTTCCAAAGAGAAAATAACTTATGTCGCCATATTCTGATCATAATATTTGATGAATGGTGAGATAAAGATATGGATTAAAATTTTAGGACTAACTCTTGATCATAATTATTCTATGTTTAGTTATAATCTTTCTTTAAGTTTATTAATTTTTACTAGAGCTTCATTTCTTTTGATATCTATTTGACATCAAAGAGAAAATTGTAGTCTCAATATGTTGTGGCCTAAATCAATTCCTTAGAAAAAAGGAGAGAGAGTGGCTGAAAGTTTGAGTGACTAGTTGAAGCATGGTAGGGAGACTATCACTAATGGATGTACAGCTGCTGGCAAGCCTATATCCAAGGACATGAGGCTTCTTGTCCATCTCTAATAGCTAAATGAGAGGGCTTCTAATTCAATGCCAACATGGGCGGATATTGCTAGGAGTGGTGGTGCAAAAATAAAACTGTTCTCCCAAGTGCAGGAGAATCGCACAAGTAATATAACTCGGGAGTCCGAGGTCGATTCCTCAGGGAACGATCTATAGATTACTAGCGTAAATTTTAGATGTAATTTTCAGTCAATTTTCAAAAATTAAAAGCAGAGAATTAATGGATAATTAAACAAAGTTCAATAATATGGAGATGGCTAGGGATCCGGAATCCCCCTTGACAATTTTACTTTCAACAAATAAACTCGACGATTCTCGATTAAGGATCAAATAAATAAAATAGTTCTGATCATGGAATATATCGATTGAATACATGAACTCAACTTCTAAGCATTCATCGTGTCGGTTATGTCTACGACAAATCAAATATCGGAGCAATTCGTGCATCAATAAATATAAACCATAACAAATCTATCTAATAAATACATATGAGAGAATCAGAACATATGAGAGTATGTAAATCAATTAAAACCAAAGTTCAGAGTTTACTTTATGAGAACAAAAAAATCAAGGGTTCTTCCATCTCCCTTGACCAATGGAGTTAGCTAGCCATTGACATGAATGTACTAGCCATTGACATGAATATCTCCCCTGTTCACTCTCTCTTTTTTTCTTTCTTTGTGGAAGCAGAGCCTCCCCTGTTTTTTTTTGTGTGGGAATCAAGAACAACCTCCCAGCCGACCCCTCCCCTGTTTTATACAATGAAAACCTCCCCCCAAAAACAAGATTTCCTCACAAATTAAAACCAAAATTTCCAAACTAAAGATGCTGGAATTTCGCTGGGAAGAGGAGATCGTTCGGGATGCCCATCTCGGCTGGCCGCGGGATGCCCGGTCGTCGGATCCGGCTGTGACGAGGACTCCAGAAGAGGTGGATGCTTTGGGAGGTGATCGCGGAAGATGGATTCGTTGCTGGGGCGCTGCAGAAGGAAGAAACGGGTGCTGCAGAGGCGGAGGGCGTCAATCCGTGGCTGGATTTCGGGCTGGAGGTTGGCACGCGGATGCGGTTGGACGCATGATGCTGGGAGGTGATCGCGGGCGTTGCGTTGCTTGATCCGGAAGCTGGAATTACGGGGAAAGAAGATGATGTGGGGTGCTGCTCGCTGGTTCCGTAGGAGAATCAAGAGGAAGAGGATGCGGTGCTTTGGGTGTTTTGGGAAGCTTCACGGGCGCTGGGATATCATGGAAGACGTTGACTGCGGAAGCTTTGAAACGGGGAAAGGAAATGATGCGGGAGAATCGTGAAAGGCTGCAGGGGGCGCTGATCTCGGCTGGAAGGACGGGATCGGTGGCGTTTTGGGTGTTCGCGGCAGATGGCTGGGATCGATTGGTGCCTGGGAGCCGATCGCGGTAGCTGGAGCTGGAGGGTGAGAGGACGGCTGCGGGATTGAAGCTTGGAATGCAGTGAAGACGGGGTGGCTGGGAATCGGTTGCAGGTCGGCTGAACTTAGCCTCCTTCAAGTGTGCAACTGGGGTTGACTCATACGGTTGGCTGGTCATCCGTGGTGGTGCATCTTTTTGGACCTAATGCACATTTTTGCTTTGATTTACAATCACCTGCACCTTACAAAAATATAATATTAATGTAGCACTTTTATTATTATTTATTAGCAACAATACCAATTTAAGTGATGTGTATATCGCACTTTTGTGCTCTCATCACACCCCCCAACTGGCTTATTGCTAGTCTCTAGCAATTAACGAGCAAACGATAAAATGAGAGCGCAAAAGGTGTGGTAAAACCTATGACTTTTTATTGAAGCTAAAGATACAAAACAAAGATACATGCCCACTTTCGTAGGGAATTACGATTGCACTTAGCATGTGCAACAAGCCGTTAAACCCCTAGGTTATCCTAGTGGACGAGTGTTGTCTCGTGAGGGTTTGCAGTAATGTTACCCACAAACATCATTCATAAAATGATATACAATGAAATCTAAGTCAATACACATGTGATATATATATTTTTCTCAAGCTTGGCAACTATCAAAGCAAGGGGAATACTAAAGTGTAGTATGCATAAACAGAATGACTTTCTTAGAGCACTAATACCTCCACCACAACATGGTACCGCTTGAATTTTAGGTGCACTACTCAAGTTCGCAAGTGTTTACTACAGTTTATTAGAACCTGATCTATCAAATTTTCAGAATATCACATGTTGTCTACATTCGTCAAGAATGGTTCGTATGTAAAGAAAGAGCTATCAATCCCAACTAAATATCCAAAGTACACAAAAGTCCAATACAATGGAGTCAAACCAGCCATTACCACATGTCACTGGGTTCAGCCCGACCAACCCTATTCATGCTTTTTTTTTTTTTTTAAACACATATGGTGATTACAATAGTCCAACCCCCTTAGGCTCTAGCAAGGTCCATGTAGCGAGTTTTCGGCCAATGACTCTTGATCCAGTTGGCTCAAGGCATTAGGTGAAAACACCCCTCGGGCTTAATTACTCGAACCAAACTACGCCACGAGGTTAGACTTGTCATCTCCTCATTTATTTATTTATTTATTTTAAAATTTTTTTCAAAATAGAGAAGGTAAACTGAACCATATAATGTGACTGCAACGTGACTATAGGTCAACCAAGATCGGAACATAAGGCACTTAGATGATCTAGCCGGGGTATTCAACCTCTATCTTTATGTGAAAACCAAATCAAGAACCTTATAGTGCGGACAAGGATACTCGTACTTTTTTTACAGATATGGCTTAATAAAAATGCATTAAACAAATGTGAACTCCTGAGGCCTTCCTATAATCATTAAATACATGTGCGGGGATCTAATAATAGGTCTCTAATCAGTCATAGTACGCATGTATTCCTTGCCTTAATAGTTGCAAAAACTCAATATGAAAATACATGTGCATTTGCTTAAAAAAGAATGCAAAAATATTTCTTTTTTTTTTTTTTTTGCAAAATACTTCCCTCCCCCCAACTTAAACATTGCATTGTCCTCAATGTAATAGATACAAGAAAATTATAATGAAAGACAGTAAAGAAAATAATATTGGAGAGAAGAGGAATACCTTGAGCTGTTGATATCCAGAAAATAAAACCTACAAAACTAGAAAAATAATCCTAACTAATATACACATACCTTTGCCTTCATGTTCAGTCATAAGAAGGCTCCCCCAAGAAAAAGGAGTCTTCTTCATCTGCAAAATTCTCAAGAAAAGGTTTAAGTCTGTGTCCATTTACCTTAAAAATTCTACCATCCCGTGGATTCTCGATCTCAACCGCCCCATGTGGAAAAACAGTTTTTATAATGTAAGGACCTATCCATCTCGATCGCAACTTACCAGGAAACAGATGTAAGCGGGAATCATATAAAAGAACTTTTTGCAAAGGTTCAAAAGATTTTTTTAAAATTATTTTATCATGTAAGATCTTCATTCGTTCTTTGCAAATTTTAGCATTGTCATAAGCATCTCTGCGAATCTCATTAAGCTCGTTCAATTGCAATTTTCTAGCTAGACCGGCATCTTGTAAATCAAAATTCAAATTTCTAATTGCCCAATACGATTTATGTTCTATTTCTACAGGCAGATGACACGCTTTTCCGTAGACTAGCCGGTAGGGAGACATGCCAAGATTGGTTTTGTATGCAGTACGATATGCCCATAATGCATCTGATAGTTTCAAGGACCAATCTTTTCGTGATGGGTTCACCGTTTTCTCTAAAATACGCTTGATCTCCCTATTGGCTAATTCTACTTGGCCACTAGTTTGCGGGTGATATGGGGTAGCAACTTTGTGGGTGACACCATACTTTTTTAATAATGTCTCAAAAGGCTTATTACAAAAATGTTTTCCACCATCACTAATTATGACCTTAGGCATCCCAAATCGTGAAAAAAATATTTTCTTTTAAAAACTTCAGGACGGGTTTGTGATCATTGGTCTTACAAGCAACAGCTTCTACCCATTTGGACAAATATTCGACACCGACTAAAATGTACTCATATCCAAAAGATGGTGGGAATGGGCCCATAAAATCGATGCCCCAACAATCGAAAATTTCGATAATAGTAATGGGTTGAAGAGGCATCATTTGCCTACGAGTTAGACTTCCAATACGTTGACATGGATCACATGTTCTGCAGAACTCGTGGGCATCTTTGAACATAGTGGGCCAATAGAAACTACATTGCAAAACTTTTGCAATAGTTTTCTTAGAGGCAAAGTGTCCACCGCAAGCATTAGTGTGGCAGAAAGAAAGTACGCTTTGTATATCATGATCCGGTATGCATCGTCTAAAGATTTGATCATTGCAATATTTAAATAAATAGGGTTCGTCGTAATAATAATTCTTTACTTCGCGCAAGAAAATTTTTCTATCTGTCGACCCCCAATGCTCCGGAATCCGGTTCGTAACAAGAAAATTTATAATGTCAGCGTACCATGGCACAATAGAGAGTGCAAACAACTGCTCTTCAGGGAATGAGTCCTTGATGGAAAACTGCGGCACCGAATCATTAAAAACTAATCGTGATAAATGGTCAGCAACCACATTCTCTACTCCTTTTTTATCTTTGATAGTGATGTCAAATTCTTGGAGTAGAAGTATCCATCGTATTAAGCGTGGTTTGGCTTCTTTCTTATCCAACAAATATTTTAGTGCTGCATGGTCCGTGAAGATAACAATAGGAGCACCAAGGATATAAGAGCGAAATTTACCTAAGGCAAATACTACTGCAAGCAATTCCTTCTCGGTGGTAGTATAATTCATTTGAGCATCGTTTAAGGTTTTGCTTGCATAGTAAATGACATATGGCTTATTATCCTTGCGCTGTCCTAGGACAGCTCCTATCGCATAGTCGCTAGCGTCGCACATAATCTCAAAAGGTAATGACCAATCGGGTGGTCGAACGATGGGTGCAGTGCTAAGCATAGACTTTAACTTCTCGAATGCATCTTGGCAAGTTTTAGTCCAGTTGAACGATGTATCAAGGGATAGGAGGTTGCATAATGGTCGAGCTACGACACTAAAGTTCTTGATGAACCTCTTATAAAATCCGGCGTGACCCAAAAATGATCTAACATCTCTAACCGTCTTGGGTGCAGGTAGCTTAGCAATTAAATCAGTCTTAGCTCTATCTACTTCCATGCCCTTCGATGAAACAATATGTCCTAAGACAATTCCCTTTGGCACCATGAAGTGGCATTTCTCCCAATTCAGTATCAAATTCTTTTCCATACATCGAGCTAAGACAGCTTGTAAATGTGACAGGCAATCATCAAATGTGTCGCCAAAAATGGAGAAGTCGTCCATGAACACTTCCAAAAATTTTTCGTTCATGTCTTCAAAGATGCTGAGCATGCATCTTTGGAATGTTGCAGGTGCATTACACAACCCAAATGGCATTCGTCGGAAAGCAAATGTGCCAAAAGGACAAGTGAAGGTAGTCTTCTCTTGATCTTCCGGTGAAATTTCAATTTGATAATATCCCGAATAGCCATCGAGAAAACAATAGAAATCATGCCCTGCAACCCTCTCCAATACTTGGTCTAGAAAGGGTAGAGGGAAGTGATCCTTTCGTGTGACCAAATTCAGCTTTCGGTAGTCAACACACATGCGCCAACTCGTCGGGACACGAGTTGGAACTAGTTCACCTTGTTCATTTTCTACTACCGTCAAATCCGATTTTTTAGGAACGACTTGAGTAGGGCTTACCCACTTGCTGTCGAAAATTGGGTAAATAATACCCACGTCAAGCAACTTGAGAACTTCTGCCTTAACCACATCTCTCATTGTAGGATTTAACCTTCGTTGCATTTGCCTTGTGGTTTTGGCATTGTCCTCCAAATATATCCGGTGCGTGCAAATTAAGGGGCTAATTCCCTTCAAATCGGCAATAGACCACCCTAAGGCTCCTTTATGATTCTTTAAAACATCAATTAATTTTCTTTCTTGGGTATGATCAAGTCCAGACGAGATGATTATAGGAAAAGTATCTTCGGGTCCAAGAAAAGCATACTTAAGTTCCTTTGGTAAGGGTTTCAATTCGAGCTTGGGTGCTTGCTCATGGGATGGTACTATTTTCACCTCTCGAGGCGACAATCTCACAAATTCTCCTTCTTTTGGTCTCCACCCATTGACCATCTTGATATCCAGATTATCCACAATAGGTGTGACTGACAAATCATCATCATTGGTTCCATTAGGACACCAATCAATTAAGCTATCATTGAATGGGTCGTTAATTGCTTTAGCTAACAAATAATCTTCTGCGATGGTTTCAACCCAATCAACCTCCTTACTCTCTTCGGGATCATTGGGTTGTTTGCACACATTAAAAATGTTCAATTCTAAGGTCATGTTACCAAAAGAAAGCTTCATGACGCCATTCCTACAATTAATCAATGCATTAGAAGTTGCAAGGAATGGACGTCCTAAAATGACCGGAATCTGAGACTGTGAATTCGAAGCCGGATGTGTGTCCAATACAATAAAATCGACAGAAAAGTAGAACTTGTCTACTTGGACTAATACATCCTCGATAATCCCCCTTGGAATTTTAACTGACCTGTCAGCTAATTGCAAAGTGACGGAGGTTGGCTTCAACTCACCTAAACCAAGTTGCTCATATACAGAATATGGCAATAAATTCACACTCGCCCCTAAATCTAACAATGCTCGCTCTATCCTAAAGTCACCTATGATGCATGAGATGGTTGGGCAACCTGGATCTTTTTATTTAGGGAGAATGTTGTGCTGCAAAATAGCACTCACATTTTCAGTTAAAAATGCCTTCTTCTTAACATTTAATCGGCATTTGACAGTACACAAGTCCTTCAAAAATTTGGCATATGAGGGTACTTGTTTGATTGCATCAAGAAGAGGTATGTTGATCTTTACTTGTTTAAAAAGTTCAAGAATTTCAAAATTAGGTTCGAGCTTTTGCAACGGTTTTAACCGTTGTGGAAAAGGTGGAGGAAAAGGACATTCAACTTTCTTAGTAGAAGTTGGACCTCAACTTCTTCTTTGTCCCTTTCATCAACTTTGGGAGCGTCAGAATTAGAAGTGACCTGCGGTCTCAATGGGACGGTTTGATCAATGACTTTCCCATTACGCAAAGTCATGATGCTTTTTGCATGTTCTGTATGCTAACTAGAGGGAGCCGTATTATTACTACCGTGCACTTGTGGGTTAGGTTGGGGTTGAGCTGGAAGCTTACCCTTCTCTTGGGTACTTAGGACGGTAGTCAACATTGACAATTGGTTCCTTATGTCTTCAAAATTTCGAGTATTTTGAGCATTGATATTAGCTTGACCTTGTAGAAAAGTTTGTATGGATTGCAAGGTATCCTCGATATTTGGCTTTTGAGAAGGTGATGGTGCATAAGTAGGATGTGCAGGTGGAGGAGCTGAATGGTGTGACTGTTAAGGATGATCGTTTCTCCACCTAAAGTTTGGATGATTCTTCCAACCAGGGTTATAGGTATTCGAGTATGGATCGTTATAAGGCTTTTGGTAGGAGTTCATAGCATTTGCTTGATCGTGCAAGACTTCTTTGAATGCCGGTATGGTGGGACAATCTGTAGTGGTATGACCCGACATATCGCAGATGCCACAACACTCGTTTCTAAGCTTTATAGTTTTGACAGGCTCAACCTTCCTAAGCTCAATTTCTTCTACCTTCCTAGTGAGGGCTGCCATTTTAGCATGAAGATCATCCTCAGTTCTGAGGTTGTAAAGGCCTCCCTGTACAGAGCTAGTAGGCTTAGGCAAAGACTTGTTGTTTCTATCCCCGTTATCCCAAAGTTGGGCAGTCTCAGCAAGGAAATCCAAATACTCCCATGCCTCATCAGGTTGTTTTTCTAAGAATCTACCATTGCACATGGTCTCTACAAACTGTTTCAACTGTGGAGATAAACCTTCATAAAAGAAGCTAATGGTTCTCCAAGTTTCGAACCCGTGATGAGGGCATGAGAGAAGAAGGTCTTTAAATCTTTCCCAACATTCATAAAATGTTTCATTATCTTTTTGTTGGAAATTGCTGATATGTCTTTTCAAAAAGTTAGTCCTTTGTGTGGGGAAGAACTTCTTTAAAAATTCTCTCTGCATATCTTGCCAATTTCTTATTGATCTAGGTCGCAAAGAGTTTAGCCATGTTTTGGCTTTATCCTTTAGAGAGAAAGGAAACAATGTCAACTTGAGGACATCCTCGGTGACATTTGGCACTCTAAATGTAATGCTCAATTCTTCAAAATCCTTTAAATGAAGATATGGACTCTCGGACTCTAACCCGTGGAACTTGGGCAGCAATTGGATTACCCCGGGTTTGATGTCAAAATGTCCTACATTATCGGAAAAAATTATGCATGAAGGCTGACTAGTCCTAGCCGGTTGTAGGTATTGTCTTAGGGTCATAATATGGGGTTCACGTTCTCGATTGTGGTGACTCCCCGCATCTTCATTTAAATCAGCCATCTCACAAGGTGTGAGATATTGAGAAGGAATTTCAGGGGTATGTCCTAAGAGATGCTCTAAAGTTGTACGACTTAATCGACCGGTGTCGTCCCTATTCCACTTTAGCATGCAAAATATTTCCCTCTCTTTTTTTAAAAAAATAAATATAAGTACCAACTAAAGATACCCTAAAACGAAAATCTATTTACAATTAAACATGCAACAAAACATTACACCTCAATTTCTAATATTTTTCTTAAATTTCTAGACAGCTCCTAACTGGTTTGAAGAGGGCACCTAAGCCTCCAATCCGGTCTAATGAACCGAGTTGACCAGGTAAGCTCCCAGGTAAGTGGAGGGGTCACGATGCGTTCGCAAAGGTCCCACTTAAAACCCACTTGCCTCGAACAGATGAACTGTCTCCCTTATAGGGACAAAGCTTGCCTAGACATCAACTAAGCCACAGAGCGAAATTGGTGCAACTTTCGGTGGTCTTCGTCCTATTGAGCTCAAATGTCCTTAGGGGCCAACGTCTAGTTGATTTTAGTTAAGCTTAGGATATTTATGCACTGGGGTGATTTTTGGGCTAAGGACGAGTGATGAAATCCCGACCTTATCTTTTTAAATGGGTTCAGCCCTTAAAATATTTTATGCCGATGCCTTATACTATATGCAACAATCAAAAGATTTTTTTATGTTTTATGACATGACATTAAATTTCATTGAATAGGTGATCAAGCAAATTATTTATTTATTTTTTTTTTAATTTTATGAGTTGAATTCTGAAATTTGAAATTTTAGGTTTTTCCTCTTTTTTTAATTTTGAATGATCACACTTGATCTTTTCTTAAAGTTTTTTTTTCTTAAATTTTCAATTAGCAACAAGGGTTAATGAGATATGATAACGATAAAATTCTGATTCTAAAAAAAATAAATGCAGAAAATTTAAAGTAGAAAGCAGCAAGGTTTCGTATTAATCTGATGGTCTTAAAAATGTCCGAATGTCCATCAGACCGTTCAGATTATCTAACAATGTGTCTTGCACTAGCTGACCAAATTTGAGTCAAATCAGACGGCTAATTTCTATGATATCAGAGTTTGATGCAAACTGTGCAGGGAATTAAAAAATAGTAGTAAAGATGCAATTTTTTTTTTTCAAAAGAAAAATACTAACTACTAAGGTAAAAATTAAATCTAAAATTATACTAATAACTTAGCCATTCCCCGGCAACGGCGCCAAAAACTTGGTGCAAAAATAAAACTGTTCTCCCAAGTGTAGGAGAATCGCACAAGTAATATAACTCGGGAGTCCGAGGTCGATTCCTCAGGGAACGATCTATAGATTACTAGCGTAAATTTTAGATGTAATTTTCAGTCAATTTTCAAAAATTAAAAGCAGAGAATTAATGGATAATTAAACAAAGTTCAATAATATGGAGATGGCTAGGGATCCGGAATCCCCTTTGACAATTTTACTTTCAACAAATAAACTCGACGATTCTCGATTAAGGATCAAATAAATAAAATAGTTCTGATCATGGAATATATCGATTGAATACATGAACTCAACTTCTAAGCATTCATCGTGTCGGTTATGTCTACGACAAATCAAATATCGGAGCAATTCGTGCATCAATAAATATAAACCATAACAAATCTATCTAATAAATACATATGAGAGAATCAGAACATATGAGAGTATGTAAATCAATTAAAACCAAAGTTCAGAGTTTACTTTATGAGAACAAAAAAATCAAGGGTTCTTCCATCTCCCTTGACCAATGGAGTTAGCTAGCCATTGACATGAATGTACTAGCCATTGACATGAATATCTCTCCTGTTCACTCTCTTTTTTTTTCTTTCTTTGTGGAAGCAGAGCCTCCCCTGTTTTTTTTTTTTGTGTGGGAATCAAGAACAACCTCCCAGCCAACCCCTCCCCCGTTTTATACAATGAAAACCTCCCCCCAAAAACAAGATTTCCTCACAAATTAAAACCAAAATTTCCAAACTAAAGATGCTGGAATTTCGCTGGGAAGAGGAGATCGTTCGGGATGCCCATCTCGGCTGGCCGCGGGATGCCCGGTCGTCGGATCCGGCTGTGACGAGGACCCCGGAAGAGGTGGATGCTCTGGGAGGTGATCGCGGAAGATGGATTCGTTGCTGGGGCACTGCAGAAGGAAGAAACGGGTGCTGCAGAGGCGGAGGGCGTCAATCCATGGCTGGATTTCGGGCTGGAGGTTGGCACGCGGATGCGGTTGGACGCATGATGCTGGGAGGTGATCGCGGGCGTTGCGTTGCTTGATCCGGAAGCTGGAATTACGGGGAAAGAAAATGATGTGGGGTGCTGCTCGCTGGTTCCGTAGGAGAATCAAGAGGAAGAGGATGCGGTGCTTTGGGTGTTTTGGGAAGCTTCACGGGCGCTGGGATATCATGGAAGACGTTGACTGCGGAAGCTTTGAAACGGGGAAAGGAAATGATGCGGGAGAATCGTGGAAGACTGCAGGGGGCGCTGATCTCGGCTGGAAGGACGGGATCAGTGGCGCTTTGGGTGTTCGCGGCAGATAGCTGGGATCGATTGGTGCCTGGGAGCCGATCGCGGTAGCTGGAGCTGGAGGGTGAGAGGACGGCTGCGGGATTGAAGCTTGGAATGCAGTGAAGACGGGGTGGCTGGGAATCGGTTGCAGGTCGGCTGAACTTAGCCTCCTTCAAGTGTGCAACTGGGGTTGACTCATACGGTTGGCTGGTCATCCGTGGTGGTGCATCTTTTTGGACCTAATGCACATTTTTGCTTTGATTTACAATCACCTGCACCTTACAAAAATATAATATTAATGTAGCACTTTTATTATTATTTATTAGTAACAATACCAATTTAAGTGATGTGTAGATCGCACTTTTGTGCTCTCATCAAGTGTCATCCACCAGTACTAGGTGACCTAGTCTCTTACTTCAGTCAACATCAATCAGCTCAAGCTTCTATATTCAACAAAGCTATCATTTTTTTTGAGGCTGAGTTGGTAGTCGTTGATATTTGTCGTAAGGGAGCTCAAGTTGAAGTAGAACCTTGAACATCACTTCCACCTATTGGAGGTGGCAAAGGATGTCTTCTAGTTTAGCTTCCATAGCAAGCAAGACATGCTCAAGGTCCAGCCCCCATGAGTCCATGGAAGGTTGCCAGCCAAGTACTTGTACTTGAAGCTTAGAGCTTGAACTTTGCCTTCACGGTAGTGGCTATCAAGTAGAGTGTTATCTGAAGGTAGTTGTTGAGTTTACCATAGAAATATTGGGACAAAGAAGAGGCTATAAACATCGCCTTGATGATCGAAGCTCCCTTTGGGTGAACATTTATACTGAGAGTCTAAAAGGATGGTGTTAGAGTCCCTCACCAAGGCATATTATATGCTTGTTATGGTTCACCTAGACCTTGCAAGTCTGCTCATGCCTGCGATCCAGGTTGGCCTACTAGAAATGGGAGTGTGTCAGCCCTTTGTTTATGAAAGCATGAGACAATTTATTATGGTTATCTTTTACTAGGCCATGTAGAAAGGGGGGCTAGTTGGGTCATCATCCTTGACATAATAGAAAGTCGGCTCCATGATCGATGGCGTACCACTAGAGCCACTAAGAAATTATATCCTACCAATTCAGCAATACACTAGGCCAATAATATACAGCCACATGGCCGAGCAGTATACTCCTAACATACGAATTCTAGCAAGGGTAGCGACTCCAGCCCTTTGTTCATGACCTCAACAAGCAAACTTAGGCCTTCAACACCAACACCATCATCCTCAACTTGAGCACCACCGACCTTAAAGGCTTGAAAGCTCCTCATCAGCTTCCACCACTATGAGATTCTTATCTCTACCTCTCTAACCATCCTCACCTTTGACTCCCCCTTCCTTTACTCTACCCACAACTACTCTACCATCTCCTTCGCCAACTTTCCCAACCTTGCCCTCAAGTACCCCATCAAGGTCGCCAGTGACCCCTTAGAGATCCATATGCAGATCTCCATCGGTGACACCTTCTTTGGCTTCCCTCTTCCTGCTGCACCCTCCCTCTCCTTAGCTGACCCCGCCATCTCCTCTTCCAGCTCCGCCACCACATCCAACACCTCTCTTGCCACTTGCTACCTCCCCAACCCAAACTTCATGCCCAAATGGTAGGTAGTATGTGGTGGGACACGAGCGATGCTTGTGGAGGGTGTCATTCACTCAGAAGAGATGGAAGAAGTGCTCGGTAGAGAGGAGTGGTGCTCGGAAGAGGGTCGGTGGTGCTAGCTCTCCGATGTTTGCTAGGGAGGTCAAGATATGGGTGGTGTACCAGTCTTCCGTCGTTTGCTTAGGAGAGGGGTGTCTAGGGTTCCACCCCCTTAGGAGAGGGGCCGGAGTGCTTGCTTCCTTATTTTATTTTTGCTGAGCTAACATGGCCAGACTGTCCAAGTAGTGAAAAAGAATTACCTCGATGTACAGCTAAGCTAGTATACCAAGTGTAAGATACAATTTCTCTAGATCTACTACCCCTATAAAGGATAGGAGTTGAAGTTGGATAGTTGGTAGGATTGACTTTTGCTTTCATGGATCCGTGTCTCAAGTTTCTACTTTGGCTGCAAACTTGACACCATGTGAGCTACTATCTCATGAGTAGCGATCCTCGGTAGTGCCAAAGTAGTTGCCAGGCTAGTTAATTAAGGTGGTTAAGCAAGTCGATAGCCTCTCTATCAGGGCATGAAGCAGTATCAGCGAGTCCTTGCTTATGTAAAGTTGGCACCAGTAGAACTTTCATGCCTGGTGGATGGCATGGTGCCATCCAGTGCCTCAATGTCATGGTGGATCGGTGGGTGTCATATTGTAGGTTGGCTCTTAGGGGCCTCTTCTCAAAACCTTTTTCTTTGCCTGCCCCCACCCATCGACCTCTCCCATGTAGGTATTCAGAGGCTCTTCCATGAGACGGCCTCTCGCATAATCTGTCTTCTTCTACTAATAATGTCCACTACTGCTGGTATTTAATCCAATCCAGACTAATTACAAAAGATTAACTTTGGTTTTATATTGATGGCAATAGACGCATCTTGTATATTTTTGTGGCATATATAATAATATGCTACAACTACCAACAAAACAAAATGGTTCGGATATAATCGAGATCGAGTTGGCTTATTTCTTCTAATGCTCATGGTGACATAGGCCCTTCTTTGAACCGCTTGCTATAAGTTCATGGTGGATAAAAACGGTTGATGCATGGGCTTAGATAGTGCATATAGAGAGTCAGATTTGGGAATTGATTTTATACTGTCTGCAAGGACCTAGATAAGAATCCGGCCCATAATAGACATGCACAATTCTCTTTAAAGCTAGTCCTTTATTTGTGAATTTGCATGTGCATATTGTCTAGGCCAACACACATAGCATAAAACTTGGTTCTTTGCCACTATATAATCCATCCAGTATTCATATTATATGTATAGGCCCATACCTGAGCCAAATCCGGATGCATAATATCAGAATTTGACAAAGATCTTTCTTGTTGCATCGATTTAGCCAATGTATTTGGTTGAGGCTGGCCCAAATTGAGCACAAAGCTGGCACATGAACAATGTAGCTCATAATTATAAAATCTGAATCTTGTTTCCAAACTCATATAATTGATTCAACCCATGCATTAATTTTAGGTTCAACAAAAATAAAATCTGGTAAATTAGATTCTAGATTTCTATATGGTATTCAGAGAATGGCCCTTATAAACTGTCTTAACTATGTTTGAGCATCTTTGGCACTTTATCATGAAACACGAGGCTGTTATATGATGCTTATAATTATCGTTGCTATTATGTTTTTTTGATGAATTATGATGTACAATGAGTCTATTTTATTGTTATTTAAGCTAGAATAATGACTACAATGCATAGATATGTAACATCTTTATGTTTTTTAAGATATGAATAATACACATTATAGCATATTATTTGGGATATTGCAATATTGGAGTAAATATTGACACATATAGTGTTATAGTACATATGGTGGCATATTTGTATCAAATTTATTTATATTGATTGCTTCTAGACATGCATATTCACTCTTTATCTGTGCATTCCATCATTATATAATTTGGATTAGAATGACATTTAAGTAGGTGACATTGCTTGTTAAGCATAAATATAGTTATCTAATTTTCATTGTATCTATTGGTATGCATATAATATTGATTAAATGGTGTATTATGGTAAGCTTATACATATCATATCCAAATATAGTTTTAAGTATTACTATGAGATGTCGTTGTAGCATTACAAGAAATAAAAGAGAATAAATAGTTTGTATAAGAATGATATTATCTAATCCCAACTTGGAATGACTTTTAAGTTTTCTGATAAATATCTCAATTTCAACTTGCTTGATTATCTCAACAGATCATTTCCTTTTCCTTGCCAAATTAGTCCGTAAAAAATAAATTAGAAAATTTAAGATGGATGGATTATGCATTTACATGATTTCCTTTGCATAGAACTCACATGTCTAGGTTTAGTTAAGTTGATTGAGAGCCTAGATTCTATTTTTATTTTTCCTACCACAACAACATTATCTGGAGATTCTTAAGAAAGTTATGTTGATCACAAAAGGGATTTTATATGCACATTACTACATTTACCATTTTATAATATAGTTCTTGGATATAAAATGTTTTAGTAAGTATGGACACTACATGAAGAAGTGTGAATCTTGATGCAAATTTGCCCACACTAGAAAGAAACATCATTTACTTGTCCACTGCGCCAAAATTTTGTGGGCGCAGCTTATTAGCATCAAAATATGATGATGCTTTAAACCGTCGGCAAGGTGGAATGTGTTAAGTGTCGTTATGTTATAACGCTTGAAAGTGTCAAGGGAAGCTAATAACAAAACGACACTAATAAGTGTCATTGGGTTTCACATACTTTTCAAATTTCTAGCTTGACCCAACCCCTTTTCCTCTGCCTCTCCGCCGACCTCCTCCTCCTTCACTAGCTCTCTCCTTCTCCAACTTCACTCCTCTGCATACTCTGATCCTCTACCTCCGACTTCCTCCTCGACTCCTTGCCACGGCTTGACCTTCCTCCCAACCAGCTGCCCGACCTCGACCCGCCGTGGCCTTCGAGAAGCCCCTCCCTCCCGGTGCCCGCCACCAAAAGTTGTCGGTAGATCCTTAGTGATAACCTCATCTCATCATTCTTGGCATGCCACCTCCTCCATTGTTTCCCATCTTTCTTTCTTTCTTTCTTTTCTCGTGCAGTGAATGCAATGCATGCATGTTCATCTGATTGCAATCAGAGTGCTAGAAATTGGGATTAAGAGAGAACTTTCTCAAATGGTGCTACTGATGCTCCAATTAATTAGGGTTTCATCTTCATATTAATCCGTAGAAAATTGTAATTAGCGACAAGTCAAGTGGAGTTTTTTTAGATCCAAATGCAACTGGAAAATACATGTTAGCAGGGCATGGGAGTAATCGTGGCTATTTTCTAGTAGATGTTTGCATTTCCTGCAAAATTTCTGGGCTAGTAGTCTTGTTCTTTAGAACCATTAGTGAAACTTCAGAATTTTCTTTAGATCTTGCCTTTGGATTAGAGTAAAACTGATATTAGGATGTACTAAAACTTCAATCCTTTGTAGACCATAGTTTGATCCATAATGGTAACCTAAAAACAACTGGTAATGTTTTATGGTTAAGATAAACAAAATAAAAAACCACTTCTTTTAATAAGAATATGAAAGACAACATTTTGGAGATGGAAGTTTGCATTTGTTTGTAACAAAATGCTCCGACCAATGGATATGAAGAAACTTTTGTATGTAAGTTTTGATTGGTCAATATCCGGAGATAATTTATTAACCCTTAAATGTTTGGGTTAAGAGGAACTTGTTTCTTACTTCCAGTGGCTGGACAAGTAATAGAGACGCCTCTTATGAGGGCTAGGCATTATGACAAGGAACATTATTCAAAATTAAAACTCTTAGCATCAACTAGCAGGAGTTCAAGGTTTCCAAGCTTCTAATCTTTTGTATATCATTAGGTATTGGTCATGGGACATCATAAAGTAATAATATTTTTTGTTATCCTGACTGAGAAGGTTATGTGTAGTACATATAGGATGTGTCATAACAAAAACCAATTAAATCATTAATAGTCATTTGGTTAGGGTGTGGGGACCAAGATGTGATGGAAAGATACTCTAGGAACCTGGTATTTTTATACTCTGGGGCTCTACGAGTTATACAGGTAAAGAATTGAATTTGATATTGTATGTTAGTTTTCTAGCTATCATAATTATGTAATTTGATTTAACATTTACAATATTTTTTACTTTGGTGTAGAGCAAGTTTGTGCTTTCTTTAGAGAGCTATGACTGGGTGATGGAGTTTCTCAACTATAAATAGAAACAATTTAAGGAGCAGTTGAAGAAAGACTACAAGGGAGATGTATGACAAAGTAGGAGGTTGTTCGTAATTGTCCTTCTGATGTATATCCTCATCAGTGGAGAGAACTTATTCACTACTAATATACATACCTATAGATACATACCTACATATATATATATGTGTGTGTGTGTGTGTGTGTGTGTGTGTATACCGGAGAGAGAGAGTATATTAATTAGGAGGTTGAGAGAGTGAGTTAAAGACATAAAATACCCTTAAAAGCTATAAAAAGTAAGAATATTTTTTGTCTATGGAAAAATGGGTAGATTGATAACCTACCATAACAGAGAGTAGATTATCAATCCCCATATATATATATATATATATATATATATATATATATATATATATTGGGGGGTTGAAAGGGTGAGTTAATGTGAGATTATAAAAGGATATAAAATACCCTTAAGAGTTATAAAAAAAAAGAAAATTTTTTATTAAATGAAAAATGGGTAAATTGATAACCTACTATAACATAGAGTAGGTTATCAATCCTCTATACACACATACACACACACACACAAACTTGTAGTAGAGAGAAAAACAAAAGCAAGCTAATAATATCAGGGGGGATCAATATTTGCAAATTGCAATGGCAGGGGACTTACTTTGTTTATTTAAGGTAGAGTGAGCTTCAGTATCAAAAGATTTGTTCGAACATCTTGACAAGCTACTCTCGCCCACGGATGATTCTCCTTAATTTTGGGTGGAATATTTTTTATATTTGTGATTTCTTTCTGCATCTCATCAAATTCTGACATCAAATTTTTATATCTTTAGAGAAGTATTTCGTTGTCCCACCGAAATGGTCTAACTTGTACTTTATGATCAATTTGAACATCATAAATTCTCTGATACAGATATTTACAATATTCTAAACCTATCCTTTAGTTTTTTTATAGCCAATAGTGTAGCATCTTCATCTGATACACTCTAATCGCTACCTAAACCCCCCCAGATCCTAGCAACCTCAACATTTCGCTCTCCTCGGTTAAAACAATATCAACAAAAGATCTTAAATAGGCACCATCCTGAAATTCGATCCCGTAAATTGATTTAGGAAGAGATAATATTTGTGCAACTTCCTCCAACTTAAGCTTTGATGAAATTTTTATTTGATCCATGTCTGCATTTAGAATTAACCAACAAATCAAACATTTGATAGAACAACTATAAATGAATAATTATTAGATGGATGATTTTAGCTAAATTTCAATATAATGCTTCGTATGCAACAATCAACATCTAAATATAAGAACAAATGAACCTAAATATATATTGGATAGAATTGAAAAGTAGCTATCATATAATAAAACACAGCATAATGATTGGAAATCAGGGGAAAAAAACCCAAGCTCATAAATAAATGCAACAGGATGTTTGCACGTTTAATGTTTGTACAAATATGACATTTTATTTGAGATTTTTTAAAAAAAACATTGCTTAGATAGAAAAATTCAAGATTAAATCTATTTTGGAATATAAATAAATAAATAAATAGGGGATATCTTTATCCAAAAATAATTGATGCAGCAAGTTCATAGATCGAACACAGAGAAGTTTCCTGTAAATGCAGAGAAGAAATAAAAAAATGTTTTTTCAATTTTTTTGAGAATGACACTGATATATTCAATGTGCATAAATGGTTATATATAATTATGATTATAGCATTCATTATTTAAACCAGGAAAAAGAAATATAAAGTGTGTTAAAAAAAGAAAAGATAAAAAAAGGGGCTTGCTTGCTGATGTTAAGAATTTTTTAGGCTATCTCTCCAATTTTCTTTTTAAAAAAACCATCGAAGCTCTATGTCACATAGCGTTTTTATGTGGGAACAGTCCTACGACGAGAGTTTGTTTTCATTACGAGACCTTCGTGCTGCACCAATTCCTTTGCAGGCCCATCCACAATCCTTAGTAGAATATTCTTTATGCGGATGCCTGCCACGAAAAAAAAAAGAAAGAAAAGGTGGGCGCTGTACGCCGCATGCCCCACCCATACGTAAAACAGCGCCCACTCTTCTCACAACGCTGGCTGCAACCCTAGGGAAGCAGAAGAAGCCAAGGAAGAGAAAAGGGAAGGGGAGGAAAAGAAGGAGGAAGTGAGAGCGTGGCATGGAGGAGGAGAAAGAGAAGAATAGACAATGAACGCGGATGGGGAAAGAACAGTGAAAAATATCGAGAATAAGGAGAAGTGGAGGAGGAGAAAAGTATGGTGGAGGATGGCTGCAGAGAGAAGTGAGAAGAAGAAGGCTCTGCAAATTAGCTACAATTGGGAAAGATGGTGGGGGACGGGGGAGGAGGGTTGCCGTACTTGCGGAGGAGGAAATGCTTTGAGAGTGGTCCGCCACAAAAGAGAAGGTGTCGGAGAGCGTGGCGAATCAACGGCGCCTGGGTAGAAAGAGGAGGAGGAGGAGAAGGAAGAGAAGGAGGAAGAAGAAGAGGATACCAGGGTTGGCGGCAGAGAAGGAAGAGGAAGAGCACATGTTCTTCTTTCAGTAGGTTCCATTATGCCCGATCTATTTTCTTCTCCACCAGCTCAACTATGCACAAATATTTAACCCCGCTCCTTGTTCTTAACTCCTCTCTCTTTTTCATATCTGCATCACTCCCCCTCCACTGCTCTTTGCTTTTTCCTGTGCCTTCCTTTTCCGCTTCGATTTTTCTCTACTCTCTCTCAGATCAGCAGCAATTTTTTTTTGCTTAGAAAAACAATGCAGAAAAATTTCTTCCTTTCCCGCTTCGATTTTTCTCTCCCTTTTCCCAAATCAGAAGGAATAGGATTTTTTTTTGGCCTACTAAAAACCACAGTAATTTTTTTAATTTTTCCTAAAATATTTTTTCCTGAAATATCGTAAATGAAAGAAATGGAGAAATAATCTTCCTTTTCCCTAAAAAAAATTTCGGTATTTTTTTTTCGGGTTGTTTCCCTACTCCTTGGTGATCGGAAGCAATGTTTCTTTTGCTTGGCAAATCTTTCTGGAGTCAAAAGCAACAAAGATTTTTTTTTTTTGCCTGGTAGGATATTTTTGAAATTTTACAAAATATTTTTTCTAGTAATATCGTGAATGAAATAAATGGAGAAGTAATCTTCCTTTTCACAGAAAAAATTTCAGTGTTTCTTCCGGGTTTTGGGTGTTTTCTTTCGTGAAAATCACAAAGCCAACAATTTTTTTTGATTCACGTAGGTGAGGTATTTTTTCTAAGAGCCTTTTTTGGCTGAAGATGGTTGGGAGGGAGTGAGCCGGCGACAGCCGTTTAGTCATTCGTACGCTATTTTCTGCCTCCTTATTTTCTGCCTCCTTTTCACCGAACCATGGAACGAAGAAGGCTGTCCATCTTGACGGTAACCCCCCTCGTGGAAGAAGAAAAGTGGGCTGGGAAGTACAGAACGAGGGTGGCCAACAAATAGGCGGAGGCAATAGGTGATCGAGGATAGCTTCCATTAAAATGGACTCCATCAGTGCGATCCAGCCATGCTCATGTCATCTTAGCAACCAGGTACAGGAGCTATGGCCAAGGTTGACTTTTGCCGTCCTATTTTCTCCCGATGGTGGATACATGCGAGGATGAGTACCTGGCTCTGGCTTTTTCAATGGCACTAGCTTCTACCTTGCATATCCCAATGAGAAATGGACACGAGTTTGATAAGCCTGTACAGCCTAGGATAGGTAAAGTGTGGAGAAAAAGGTATCTTTTTCCTGGTTTTTTGACTTCTTTATCTTGAAGGGTTAGATCGCAGCACATTTTACCAGAATTTTAATTTTTTTTTTATTCTAACCCATGCGTGAATGGCGCCGAGGGTCGATCAATCTTAAAGCCCGGGACCACGTAAAGGATTTTTTCTTTTTAAAAATATCAAAATATAATTTTCCAGAACCAAACTGTATTCCCGTGTGATGTTTCCGCACGTATGCCTCACAGTCTTTTTTGTCATTTTTTTTTGCTACAAAGAATGGCAGGTACTATTTTAGTTTGAATATATCCCACAAAAAAAAAAGTTCAAAAAGTAATAAATTTCAAAACGCTGTAGGCAGCTAACTTTCACTAGTTCAGAGAGCTCCTTTCGAATGATCGATCACATACGAATCCATCCAATTCGTAGCTATATAAGTTTCTATAAATATGTTTGTCACCTATTAGTCTCTCTATAGACATATATGTTCCGCTCTAACTGTCTCCATCTACTATAATTCAAATATTTTGAAGCAATGGATGGCAGCCATCGACGTCACTTGTGCATCTCTGAACTCAGCCAATCACTATAGTCGAATCACTTTTACGCAAGATTGTGTTGTTCCGCAGAATATGCATCGCAGCCATTAGGCTCATCTAATTTGTTTATTCTCATTTTCGTTCCGTTCGATTATGTCTACCAATGGCACCGGTCACATGAGTGCAGCACTTTAAGCATTGCTGTATGACTGTTGGGGCTTTGCGAGCCCCATGCAGCACAAATGTGGAATCTCTTCAGCCACGTATCCTTCCCATCCACCAAAAGGTATATTCTTTAAAATATACATATTTTTATCCTTTTTCCTATTACCACCTGGACGGGCGAGATGGGTTCACGCGTCCATACGTTAGACCGTCACACATGCTATCTAATCTTTTTTTCCCAATCTGATCCGTGTGCAAATAGGATCCAACAGTTGCGGACGCGAACCGGAGATCATACGATCTGAGCCGGGTTTTCCCTCTTCGCCATGCAAACAACTGGCATGGGGACATGCAGCAACTCCATGCCACCTTCCACAACAAATGGCTGGCTGGACCATGGCTTAAACCACGCATCATGCTACGAAGACCACCAGACTACACTTTGATATATAAAGAATATATTAACCATATTACATTTATATGTTTATGAAATTATGGATTTATTTGATAATCTCATTAATATGCTATGATGATTATGCAAGCATTTCGATGTTTTCATGAGCATATTATTGCATAATTGGCATGCAAAATTATTTCCTGGATTTAATTCCATTTAATTGGCATGAATTTATTATTTATGTTGAATCATGCTAGGTTATGAAATTTTATTTGCTTAGAAAATTATCTAGGATATGCGATGGTTAGTGGGAATATTTGGTAAAGTAGAAATTTTGATTTGCTCCCAAAAACAAGTTTAATTTTGCATTAAAATGAAATTAAAACAATAATAAAGTACCTGTGGCATGAGAGAAGATTAGGAGTATAGCAAATTTTCGATTTTTGGAACTTGTATAATATTATCATTATATAATTTAGATTTATGCAGCATAATAGTATGTGCTAATTAAATAATATCTCACGTGCGTTTAATCATGAATATGATAGTACGGCTACTAAGAATATTGTTGCTGACTTGAACAAAGAAGAGAAACTAGATGGTGACATCTAGCATTGTAAGATCCAATATCTCCTAGATGAGCAAGAGGGCTTGGAGACCTTAGGTTAGTCACAGAAGAGCCTAAGCCGGACAATACTGCTCAACATCTCCATTATCTTGAGGCCTTAGTATGTTGGAGGAAGAAAAGATCGATGCACACGCTTTAGTATGTTAAGCAGCATGTATAACAATTTGATTGGAAAATTTGAGATGTATGAGACAGAACTCTGGAATGCCTTTAAGATCAAGTTCATTGATGGCTATAAGATGCAGTTAAGTCACACCATGAAATAGCATCTATGGCTCATGTCATCTATGATTTGCGAGCTTAGGGCAGATGGAAACGTCTTGATCAATGAACAACAAATCCAAGAAGTGCTCTATTCTCTTTCCAACTCTTGGAACAATATGAGGATGCACACGTTGCATAATGAGAACATCAAGACACTTGATGCATGATTTAATGCATCATCCTGAGCTACAGGCTAAGCATTGTAGGCCCACACAACTTGAGGGTTCTACTTATGCGGTGAAATCAAGATGACATGGTGCATCCAAGAACAAGTGCAAAAGAGATGCTGCTGACAAGGGAAGTGCTAGGGATGCCCCCAAGAAGGCAAAGTCCAAGCATAAGAGGAGCAAGCATGGTGGAAGGAAACGCAAGGCCAAGGTGGCTTGTTTCAATTGTGAAAAGAAGGGTTCGCTTGTGAGTGCATTGAACCGAAGATTTTGTATTTTCTAACTTGATTTTTCACCTCGATTGTTTGGTATGCAGTCAAGTGTTAATTGCTCAATCTCTTCCTATGTGGATGTAAATATGGGAGTAAAAGAACATGTAAAGAGGGACCAAGTTGGATTTGTGGAGTACTACCGGATATTGTTGGAAGCAGAAGACTCATCATGGAAAATGGATATAGTATAGAAGCACTTGGGGTTGGTGCCTGCAAGCTGGACATGCGAGGTGGTCACGCTCTATTTCTTCATTATATTCCACAAGCTCTAAAAATTCAGTGAAATCTCTTCTCTACAAATACCATGCTTAGCTTAGGATTTAAGTTTGTTTTTGAGTTTGACAACATTTTTATGTATTTGGGTACTGTTTATTATGGTTGTGGTTTATTTCAGATGATTTTCTACTGTTAGACATTGATTATTCTAGTTTTAATCCAAGTTCATATTCTCTATTGACTTCTAGTGATAATGTTACTGTTATTCTATTAAACGGCACAGGAAATTAGGCCATATCAGGCAAAATAGGATGGCTATATTAGCTAGAGAAGGCATTTTAGATGATCTTGCTAAAAGTGTCCTGCTCGTGTATGAATATTGTTTAGTTAGGAAGCCAACTAGAAAACCATTTGGTAAAGCCATAAGAGCATCTAATCCTTTAGAGTTAATTCACTCGGACATTTCTGGTCCTATAAAGGTGGGGCTTAGGCGTGGTGCTTCCTATTTCATTATATTCACATATAACTTTTTGTATTATATATGGTTATGTCTATTTGATCTTCCATAAGTCAGAAGCATTGGTTTGCTTTAAACAATATATGAAAAAGGTTGAAAATCAATTAGACAAGCATATTAATACCCTTAAGAAGTGATCATGGAACATTTATCTGAGAAATTTAAAGAACACTATGAAGAAAGAGGAATTCTCAGGTAATTAACGATTCAATCATGCTATAATAAAATGGTATTGCTGAAAGGAGATATCAAATGTTGTTAGATATGGTTAGGTTAATGATGGCACAAGTCAAACTTCTTATATCGTTTTGGAAAGATGCTTTATTGACTGCTGTCTACATTCTTAACTGTGTACCCTCCAAATCAGTATCTTCCGCTCTATATGAGCTATGGACCAATAGGAAGCCTGACCTCAGCAATTTTCGACTGTGGTGATTGGCAGCTTATGTTCACAACATTTTTCATAGTTATGGAAAGTTAGGTTCAAGAGGAAAAAAATGTAGCCTTGTCAAATACCTTGAGCACTCTAAGGGTTATATCTTCATTGGTGAATAATCGGATGGAAATGTGACTGAAATTGAATCATGGGCTATGGATTTCTTAGAGGATGATTTCCCAAGTAGAGAAGAGGTAAGTAGGGAAATATATCTCTATGAGATGGAGGATCCAGACATAGGTACTCCTAGTAGCATAGTAGAGAATTAGGACGTAGTTCCTTTTCTTTGTAGGGACAGTGGGAGTGACTTGCTTTTTGGTGGATTGGATCCATTAGAAGAGGATTTTCAAGAGCCTCAATTGCGTAGAAGCAAGCATGGAAACATCACTCGTCGTCAATTTGAGATTGAGGGGATGGCTTTCATGGTCGCTTTGCATGATGATGATGAGCCTAAGTCAATTAAGGAAGCTCTTATCCTCTGCTTGTAATAAGTGGATTAATATAATTAATGAGCAAATGGAGTCAATGAGGACTAACCATATTTGGGATATGATTGATCTTTCTCTAGGGCACATAACTATTGGAAACAAATAGGTTCTCAAAGTCAAACACAAGATAGATGGATCCATAGAAAGATATAAGGCTCGCATTATTATAAAAGGCTAGGCAACAAGAGGGTATTGATTATAAGAAAACATTCTCACCGGTGTAAGGTTTGCCTTAATTTGCCTAATTATGGCTATTGTTGCTAGGTTGATCTAGAATTTTACCAGATGGAAGTTAAACCTGTATTTCCCAATAGATAACTAGATGAAGAGATTTACATGGATCAACCTTATCACTATGTGGTCAAAGGTTAGGAATGCAAATTTTGCAAGCTCTAAAGACCTATCTATGGTTTAAAACAACCATCCATGCAATGGAATCTAAGATTCTATCGAGCCATTACTGATAATGGATTTATCATGATGAAGGAAGATCATTGCATGCATGTGAAATGACCCAAAGAAAGTTTTCATATCCTTTCTTCTAATGTTGATGACATACTGCTAGCTGGAAATGACAAGGAGATGATTATCATTACTAAATAGTGGCTTCCCTATAATTTTGAGATAAAAGATTTGGGTAAGGCAAATTATGTTCTTGGAGTTACAATTATCAAAGATCATTCGAGTAAACTACATAGTTTGTCTCAAGAAACTAATTATACTAAGAAGATCCTTGAACGTTTCCAAATGCAAAGCTGCAAGTTCTTACACAAAACAGCAAGTCCGTACACACTTCTGTCTTGAAAGGTGAAATATTGAGCCGAGAAATGAGTCCCAAGACTCTAGAAGAAAAGGAAAAGACTTTGTCATGCAAGTGTTGTATGCTATAACATATACTCGACCCAATATTTGTTTTGCAGTTGGACTGCTCAACAAGTTCCAATCAGACCCTAAATATGCTCATTGGAAAGCGATTAAGATGATATTTAGGATCTAAAAGGGACTATAAGCTACGTGTTTTGCTATCGGGGGTTGGATTTGTGCTTGGTTGGATATAGTGATGCTGACTAGGGTAGTGACCTAGATGAGCGCAAATTGACAATAGGATATATTCCCTAGCAAGAAGCAATCCTGTATAGCATTATCCACCATAAAGGCAAAATTCATGGCATGTTCAATAACAGTCCAAGAAGCTATTTAGTTAAGGAGTTTCCTTCAGTATTTGGGCATTGTTCAAAGAAGCCTATCATGAGTCATTATAATAGCATGTCAACATTGGCCTATGCAAAGAACCCCAAAAATCATGGGAGAACCAAACCATAGACGTCAGATATGAATTCATTTGGGATATTGTGGCGCAAAAGGAAGTAATCCTAGAACACAAATCTACAAGTCGTATGATAACTGATCCCCTGACAAGGCTTATAGCAAGGGATATGTATTTAGCTAATTTTAGGGCACTGGGACAACATAGATTGTAATTGTGTTAGTTTCAATTGATTATTTCATAATGTACTAGGGATTGAGATATTATTTTATCATCAATGCACATGATGAGTTGTTTCATTATTGTGGCATAATGTTCTGTGGTAAATCAGTACACACTCAATTATGTGATTGTTGGGAATTGTATCCTAAGAGTCAATCATCAGTATGTTGATGATTGAATTTTGTAAATAAATTGACAAATTAATAAAATGTTATTTGACATTATTAATTATTTCATTGTACATCTTCAAATAGGGCTGAAAGTGGGCCGGGCCGAGTCGGGCCACACCCTTACCCAAGCCCGGCCCGAAATTATTTTTCGGGCTTCGGGCTGGGCCGAGGCCCGAACAATTGTACGGAAATGTGGCCCGAGCCCGTTTGGGCTAGCCCGATTACGAGCCCAGCCCGAGCCCGTTTGGGCCAGCCCGATTACGAGCTCGATTCCATCATTTGTATATGATTAAATAGTCAAATTTGAGATGGAAACATACAAGTACATGCATAGAGGACAATTTCATGGAGATATATGTGCAAATACAAGTACATCAAAACATACAAGCAAAAATGTCCACAAGCAAACAACCTACTCAGCTTAAATCAAATATGAGATGGACCAAGTAGGCAATCAGACAGATTATTAACAAAATACACAATTCAGCTTAAATCATTCCATGCAACCAACTGCAACGATACAACTACAACCAAACAAAAGGATTCCATCAAAAACAGGAGGATAAAGAAAATCATCGGCCTGAAGTCGTTGTTCCCTGCACAATAATATATTCATCATATCCATGTAATTGAGAAACCCCCTGAAGTCGGCTTCAGGCCTGCAGTTCAAAAACATGAAACTCTCATAAAATTTTGCAACAAATAACCATGATCCACATGAAAATAACCATGATCCACATGAAAATACTCCATCAACAAACATACTTGATACTTGATACTTTATGTATGCACTAGATCTGATGACTGTATCGTCATTCAGTTCTTCCAAATTGTCCACTCCAAGAGTCCAGGGTGTCGTCATCTACATTCAACGTTACAGAACTCGAGCAATTTGCAACTGTTAACACACAAATCAATCATAAATGTTTAAATTATAAGTACAATAAGCAAATAAAAAATATTAAATAAATTTAAAAGATCTATATACCTTCATCATATTGTTCACGAAGCCAATCTTGGGTACAAACTAAGGCTTCTACGGTAGAAGGGCTCAAAGAGCTTCGATACCGATCCACAACTCTACCACAAGTGCTGAATGCCGACTCAGATGAAACAGTGGAGACTGGAATAGCTAGAACATCTCGAGCCATTCTATTCTTGATAGTATAGGATAGACTGCTGCATTGCTCTTCCACCAAGCCAAGACGTCAAACTCCTTATTCTCTAAATCAGAAAGCACATCATCATCCAAATAACTATCCAGCTCGGATCTCTTAGGGCGTTTTGAAGAACTCTGACTTCTAAATTGAGCAAAATTCATACCATTTTTTTGGAAGAAACTGAACTTATATCACCTTGTCCACCAAAATTAGATGTTCGCTCACTTGAACTCATAGAGGGTTGCATTCTGTTGCATCTACATACTCATTATACAATTTAAAAAGATAAGCACGAATATCATCAATCTTTTTCTTGCACTCCTCCAACTTAAATGCCTTTTGATAACAAAACTCTACAAATATCAGCTTTGATATAGGATCCAAAATAGAAGCAATTACCAACAAATTATTGCACTGAGATCAATATTTGTTAAACTTCTTTAGCATCTCATTTGTTAATTGCTTCACTGTTTCATCAGTATCGATACTTTCATCCATCAACAAAGCCCTAATTCCCCAAACTTCTTTTAGGTATAAATTGGATATGGGATACTTACAACCAGAAAATACTTTAGTGGCATCAAAAAAGGCTTCTAAAAATTTAAGAATTATAGAAGCCTTTTTTCATTCATCATTAGTGGGGCATACACATGAATGCTCAGTTGCATATCTAATAAGAGCATCTTTATAACTAAGTGCATCATGCAACATTTCATAAGTAGAATTCCACCTTGTAGGAACATCCAAAGTAAATCCTTTTCTAGCAGGAAGTCTCATATGTTGTACAATTTCATTAAATGCTTGCATTCGAGATGGGGATGCAGAGACATATCTAAACAATTTCTCTTATACATTCAATAGCTTCATGAATGATTTTCATTCCATCCTGAACCATAATATTTAATATATGTACACAACACCTAATATGACTGTACTCCCCACTAAACAACATTGAATAACAAAAGTGATCTCGGAGCCTTCTCATTATAGCATCATTTGTGCTGCAATTATCCAAAGTAATAGCACATATTTTACCATCCAATTTTCATTCAACAAGATATTTTCTTATAGCATCTTCAATTGCAAAGCTGGTGTAAGGGTATGGGAGTTTCTTGAAACTAATAATCTTCTTATGTAGAATAAAATCAGAATCAATATAATGTGCTGTGAAAGAAATGTAACCAATTTTCTGATTAGATGTCCAAATATCAGTAGTGAAACTAACCCAAGAACTTAGATTCTTGAATACATCATGCAATTTTTTTCTCTCTTCTTGATATAAAGCCATACAATCATGTTTTACAGTCTTACGACCCATAATTTTGAATAATGGCTGAAGAGATCTCATAAAATCCAGAAAAACAGTGTGCTCAACAATACGAAATGGAAGTTCAGCACATACGATAAATTTTGCAAGAATTTTTCTACTCTCTTCTTGATTGAATTTGAAAGCCTTTATTGGATCTTTTGAACTTGGTAGCAAGAGCAATTGATTAGTCGGATTCTTTTGATACTGCTTGCAAATATTTTCTAGATGGCGTTTTAGATGACTCGTTCCTCCTTTAGTGCTCCCACTTAAAACTTTTTTACAATATTTGCACTTAGCTATTGATCCTCCAGAATTTTTTTCCTCAATAAAGTGATTCCATACCCAAGGTCTTTTTCTAGAATTCTTGTCACAATCATTTTCAACAGTATCTTCATTTCTATCATCCTCATCCCTTAAATCTTCAACAATCTCATTTTCACCCATTTTAGAATGAGACATTAGTAAAAATAATCTGTCCAAATAAAAAGATAAACATCACAAATTTAACCTATAACAAAAAAATATCATTTAATCTATAGCAATAGGAATACCAAAACTAATAAAGATATTGGAATACCAAAACTATAGCAATAGGAATACCAAAACCAATAGAAATGATTCATGTAAAGCAAGATTAATTGCTAACCATTGTCCATTGACAATTTGTTTATCGCAATGTAGCTTCATCATGCCTCAAACAAGAAGTTATAGACATTTATAAGTAGATACAATATGACCTGTCAGATACTAAAATTTACAGATGCACAACATTGCAGTTAACTCAAAGATTAAAAATATTCTAATAAGAGTTACATGTCAACCTCAATGACAAGTGTACTATGTAGCCTGAAGATGTAGAATGATATACGGTAACCGTAAAAATGCAACAGAAATACAAAACAATTTGCACCATATCTAGAAAATATTTGCAAGGAAAAGAACCAAAACATAGGCATACATCCATGGGCTTGCCATTTGTTTATAAGCTAATTTGAGAATCTTTCCCATTGTTTTCATGTCAGCAATAGCCACTAACAATGTATAATATCCAGAGTAAACAATTTTGAGTGAATTTTCTCGGTGATGCCAAAATGACTGAAACTAAAGCTGGAGCTTGGAAGTACCGAAGGTCCGAAACTACCAAAACCAAAAGGCAAAAACTGACATTCAAAGAATCAAAATTGATAGAAATTCAAGTGAAGCTTGCATGAGCAGACTAAATGCCAAATCCCAAAACTAATAAAGATAACGGAAGATCGCGATGGGGGTGAAAGCCCTCAGATCGCGATGGGGGTGAGAACGGTCGAGTACGGACCGTCGAAGAGACGAAGAGCTTGGACGGTCGATGAGCTTGGACGGTCAAAGAGCCCTCGGATCTAGGGTTTCACCGCTTCGCCGAGCTTGGACGGTCGACGACGATGGCTGGCGACCGACGACGAGCTGACAAGAAGAAGCGGAGGAACCCTAGCTCCACATCTCCGCCGCTCGTCCACTCTGCGCCTCTGCAAATCCTAACCAAAATGAAGAAGGTAATCGTACCTTAAAACCTAGCTTCGCCAACGATAGGGTGGTCGGGACTCCTCTTCACCACGACGGACCGTTGAAGAGATGAAGAGCTTGGACGGTCGACGACGACGATGACGACGACCGGAGAAACCCTAGCTTCAGTGCTCGTCGCCTCCACCGCTCGTCCGCTCCGCCTCTACTAAATTAGCCAATTCTCAATTAGCCGCTGCCCGCGATGCCGATTCGGGCTATTAGATTTAGGCGATTCGGGTTTGGGCCGTTTGGCAGACTGGCCCGCGATTCGGGCTGGAGGTGGGATCCGACTTGGACGGGCCCGGGCCGGGCCAATGAAATACCCGAGCCCGGCCCGAAATAGATATGGGCTTAATCATTCAGCCCGAGCCTGGCCCGAACTGTATTGAGCCTAACCCATAGCCCGGCCCGTGGGCGGCCCGGCCCGATGGGATTCGGGCCGGCCCGAGCCCACTTCCAGCCCTATCTTAAAATGAACTCTTATATGATGAAGTCCTTAGGACTTATTTTATAATAAAAAAGAATTTATCTTCAAGTTCTTAAAACTGTTCGCGATCAAATGATATGTTGTTACTAGGATGACAACATTATTGAGATTAAATCGTTGTGTGACATATACGTCGGTTGTCCTCTTAACCAAGGAGTGTGGAGACACTGATATGTCACATAGGTGAAGTGTAGGGGTACATTTCACTGAACGTGATCAATTTCGGAATGCTCCACTGTCGAGAGATGTTTCGAGTGGATATGGGTATAAGTATCCCTTAGACCTGAGATCACCACAGTGATTAGCAAGCAACTCACTATACTTTGATACCGGACTAGCAGAATTTCTAATTCTGAGATGGAAGGTTACTGGGTGCAGTCAAATACTTGCAAAATCAGTGTGTGAGTCAAGATAGAATTGACCCCTCCTATAAACAGGAGATAATGCTTTGTGTTCAATTTAGCAAAACCTTGGCCAGAATAATCCTTGTGAGGAGTCTCATGATTTCTAAAGTTGATCACATAGAGGATGTACTTATTACAGAGTTGACAGTGAACTATGAAGTCGTCTTGAGCATTTGGAGTCATAGGAATGAATTATACGGTAACTATAGTCCAAGAATTCTTGAATATTGCTTTGCAATCATTCGGCCTATTCGAACGTCTGGTACCATTGCTAGATGGTCATTTCGATTAGTACAAGATGTTGTTCTTGTGCTACCGGCTTAGATTCGAACCTTTGGGGTCACACGCATAGAAGTTTCTAGGTTGATCAAATGGCTGATTGATGATTAAGAATCATTCAGGATTAATTTGGTCAATTCGATTGACAAATTATCCTAAGCAAAAGTTGTACTAAAATAATTATTGAATTATTGGAGGATTAATTAGCAATTAGATTGCTAGTGAACTCAATTTGATTGAGTAATTGGGCTTAGGTTGAGCCAAATTGAATAGGATTCAATTTGGATTGCATCAGGGTTTGACCTAATTGGATTAGGTTCAACCCAAGTAGATTGAGCTTGACCCAATTGATGGAACTTGACCCAATTGGATTGGGCTTGATCAAAATCAATTAGAAGACTTTATTTGATGAGGATTATGAGTCCAAATAATCAGAACTGGATAAGGAGAAGAATCCCTAAATTTTAGGAATACATCTTTATCTTTCTTGGAGAAGAATGACACCTTGATTTATCCTCAAGATTTTCCACACCTATCCTATTTATTTTTGGCCAAAAATTGGCATGAGAAGAGAGAAGGCGTGGAGCTATATTTTCTATAAAAACGGCGCCTCAAATCTTCCTAAAAAGATTTCTATGAATTCCAAATTTGTAGGGATTGCATGGCGCATGAAATAGGGTGGTCCGCGGCTGAGCTTTGGACGCATGAATTTCTATGTTTATCTCCTCTTAGCTGCCAAATCATCAGAATTTTTTAGAAATTTTGTCAGCTAAATTAATTGGCTAAATCAGGTGTGAGGCGTGGAGGGGTCTTTTGGCTATAAAAGACCCCCACGCCTAAGGTTTAAGATATACAATATTTAGAGGTTCCAAAAAATTCTAAAAATTTTTTTTGAGGGCCTCCATCCCTTCTTCTCCTTCTTCCTCATGTCCATCCTCCATCTTCTTGAAGAACAATCAAAGGTTGAGTGTTTAGAAGGAGAAAACTTGCGCCATTGCAGTGTTCCTGCGCGAGCTAGCACTCTCGCGGAAGACGATCTACCTAGAGCTTCGCGTGGACAATCTATAGAGGCCGGACACGTGTGCGGCTGCAAAGCGTGATCAAGGAGTCATCCAAGACCTCTAAAGAATCAGGTACGAGATTTGATCTTATTAAAGTTAAGATTAGATCTTAAACATGGTTGTTGAAATTTCAGGATTATATGTTAGACATACAATCATTGTTTCATGCTTTATATAAATATTTAAATCATGGTTCTTATTTTTGTTGTAGAGATCTGATCTCTAGCATGCATGAAAATTAAATAGTTTAATTTTTAAATGCTTCCGCTGTAATTTTTTGAAAATAAATGTATGCAGCCCTCAAGGATTCCTTTCAGTGATTTGGGTCCATGATAAAGATATGTTAATAGGCATTAATCGGCTTTTACTGTGATTTGGCCATCCGTGGAGGGGCACATATGACGAAGCAGAATTTATGAAAGAAGAAGAGCAATCGTGCTGCTATGTTTTATAATCTGGGAGCTAAAAGCTTAATTCTGTGATCCAGGTGCAAGATATTTATTTATTTATTTATTTATTCTGTCATTTATTTATTCATTCATTTATTTTTGATGCATTGATGCTTGATGCCTGGAAGATGGCTCGAGCTATGTTGTATTTGTATCACTTTACTGCTTGAATTGGTTTGTCTGCATGACTTGTGTTGGATGCCAGAATTTGCCAAAGGAACTAGTCTTAACTGAGACAACCATTGGACCATTTGATCATGCGATGCCACGCCAGCCCTCGATCATGCATGGAGGAGCAAGAAAAAAAAAGTATGGCAGTAGTTCATAATACACACAAGAGATACGATGCCAGTGTTGCATCGGACCGCCAAATAGTAACATGATGGCTAGCATTCCGAGCTTGGTGACGGGGTGAAAACGCCTCTTCTTTTCTTTGCAAGGGCTGGAAGTGGACTCGGGCCAGCTTGAAGTCCCATCGGGCCGGGACGACTTCGGTTCGGGCTACAGTCTAGGCCCAAATAATTTTGAAATGGGCTGAGACTTAAAATCAGGGCACGTATATATTTTGGATCGGACTCGAGTAGCTATACGGCCCGATCCACTTTCGGCCCGGAGCTGAACCCGGACCTGGCCCAAAAATTGAGCGCGGATTTAGGGCCAGAGCCGCTCCGATATATTGCCTGAGATGCATTGCTTGACGTCATAGAAAGCCCAACCACCAAGCAGACAGAGCTGGTTACATTGTTTTGAGTTGGGAGTGCCAGTTTTTGCTGTAGGCTGAGTTGATAGCTATTCCCACAAAGGGTCAGCCCACGTGCCAATGCAACATGCTGCGCATCCACCCACTTGGCATGCCGTTACACTCACGTCTTGTTGTGGGAAAACCAAAAAAAATAAAGGAAATTTAGAGCTCTAAGCTCCTCTCTCACTCCCCTCCACTGGGGGCGTCCCCCTGTAGCTGCAGCCATTTGTGCCAAATTGGGCTGGCTTCGTTTTTGGCCCAAATTGCTAATTTGGGGCGCCCTATTGGTCTCGGGTTGGGTTCAGACCTAGGCTTGGATCAGGCTCGGGTTTGAATTTTTCATAAAGTTTAAACTTTAGCTTGGCTTGAGGCCTCACAAAAAATTTCAAGCCTGATAGGCACAGCGAGCAAAGATGAGATACTTGTCCATGGATGCAACGTTGGTTGGAGCCAAGATGAGGTCCTTGCTTTTGTTGACCAAAATGGATGGTCCCACAATCCATTTTACCTGTGGATAGCCAGATACAAGATATTAATTTGGCACCTTAAGTGGTAAGCAAATACAGAACTCAGGTCAGGCACTTAAGTAAGTAACTAGACTAAGATCTGTATGGTGAAGATTAGACATACATTCTTTTAAGAAAGGAGAGCTCTACCATAGTATGTATTTCATACTACATGCACTTTATCGACCGATAAGTTGAGGTGAGTGAATGGATCCCTGCTTCCTCGCCATATGAGTCCTATGGGTATATTAATTGAAATCATTTTTTTTGCGCATTGTGTCATTTGACCATGTCATGAACTGGTGGCTCAATGACAACTCTTAGAGGGATTAAAGATTGATCCGATCGGAGAGAAGGAAGAATTTTCTCAACCTGCTCAACTTGAATCTCTCTCTCTAAAAAAAGAGAGAAAAATAAAAGAATTTTGAAGGTAATGTTCATATTCTCTTTTTTTTATTAATGATTCGCACCATAAATTAAGTATGTAGCCTCTATTTATAATAGTAGTGAGATCCTCCTTTACATAGTTTGGGTCAGATTCCTTTTCTAATTTAAATAGGGCTTGTTTTCCAAAAATAAACATACCAATAAAAATAAATATAAAAAAATTTAAATTTATATAAGATAGATCTTAACTTCTATATCAACTTTGTTTTTTTTTGCTCCATCTAATTCTTCAAGAATTGGAACATAAAGTCTTAAAAAAAAAGGCTTGACCGACCTGTTTCGGAGCCCAAACCATGGATTTCGGTTCAATTTAACCCCATAACGGCCGGTCCTAAGTTGAAGAACTCAAAAACTTATCAGATCTGAAGAAAAAAAAAGAAGATATCATCTTAGTTGGGCCAAATTATTGATCTAATCGGAGAGAAAAAAGATTTTTTTTCAACTTGTTCACCTCGAATCTGTCAAAAAAAAAAAACAAGAAGAATTAAGAAAGTAGGACTTAAGTCTCCTTTTCTTTCATTGATTCTCTACACACAAAACTGAGGTACATAGCTCCTATTTATAATACTAACGAGGTCCTCTCTTTTACAATTTGGGTTAGATTCCTCTCTTAGTTTGAATAGAACTAGGTATCCTATAATAAATATGACAAATAAAAATATTCTAGAAAAAGCTAAAATTTAGAAATATTCTTGAAAAAATTAAAATCTTTGAAGAGGTAGATCTTGATTTCTACATCAACTTTTTCTTCTATTGCTATGCCAGATTCTTCTCGGATAAAGAGCTACGTCCGGTCAAAGTCTTCTCCAAAAAAAAAAAAAATTTGATCGGCTCGTTTTGGTGCCCAAATTGTGGAATTTTATATTAATTCAACATTTTAGTTGTAGATCTTGAAAAGCTACCTAACTTTTTTCTAAAAAAAAGAACATCTCAATCGGGCATTGTATAACCAAGTTATGACCTCCAAAAGTTTGGCCTGCGATTCGGCTTTTCGATGTGGCGAATCTTACACTTGGACCCTATCCAACTCTGTTCATAGTGGTCTAAGTGTTCTATGTCGAGTTTGGTGACTTCTTGGATACTCGTAGTGGCCAAAATGATCTATATAGAGTTTGGTGTTCATTCTGGTTATCCGTAGTAGCCAAAGTAGTCCACATCAAGTCTAGTGATCCTTCTGTATACTCATAATGGCCAAAGTATTATATATCAAGTTTGGTGATTTTCTTAGATATCCGTAGTGGTCAAAGTAATTCACATTGAGTCTGATGATTTTCTTCAATACTCGTTGTGGCCAAAGTAATCCACATCGAGTTTGGTGATCTCCTTGGATATCTGTAGTAGTCAAAGTGATCTATATTAACTAATAAGTCTAATGATCCTCTTGACTACTCATAGTAACCAAAGTAATCCATATTGAGTTTGGAGATCCTCCTAGATCAACTATGGCTTTCGAAAGTTCACATTGAGTTTGGTGATCATTTTGGATATCCATAGTGGCTAACGTGATCCACATTAAGTTTAGTGATCCTCCTAGATATCCGTAGTGGATGAAGTAGTCCACATCGAGTCTAGTGATCTTTTGCATACTTGTAGTGGCTAAAGTGGTTCACATCGAGTTTGGCAATCCTTCTGGATCAGATTTTCTCTTGTTTAGCAGATTTTGCTTTTCCTAAATCAGAATTAAAGATAGAGAAATGTTTGCTTCCTTGCCTCACGATTAAACCATTTGGCTTTGCTTAGAGATGGTTCTAGCCTTGGTCTTCTTTGTTAGATAGTAGATCCTCATCTCCAAGTATGTGAGATAACTTTGCTATAGAAGTTGATGGAGCTTGTTTTGAAAGCGTTGCCAATCAAAACATAGTCTTAGTGAGTTAGGCAATTTTTTTTACTAGTTGTACGAGATGTCTCATCATCTCATTATCTATCGAGGTAGAACTATCATCCACACTCGTCTTTGTCCTTCCTTCAAAAATAGATAGCCCTTCTCCCATCTGCTTGTATAGCTTGTGCATCTGGACCACAAATTAAGACTCTCATAGATGTAGAGTATCGAGGTTCTGATACCAACTTGATTTGATCAGGAAGAAGAAAGAATTTTCTCAACCAGGTGAAAGACTTTCAAAAGTAGGGTTTAATTCCTCTTTTCCTTCACTAATGTTCCACATCATAAACTGAGGTACGTAGCTCCTATGTACAATAGTAGTGAGATCCTCCCTCATACAATTCAGGTCAGATTCCTCTTCTACTTCGAATAGGACTAGTTTTCCAAGAGTAAAGATGATAATAAAAATAAACAAAAAAAAGTAAAATTCTACAGAAGATAGAACTTGACTCTACATTAACTTGTCTTCTTTCTTTGCCTAATTCTTCATGAATTAAGAGATAATATTAGATCAAAAAATTTTCAAAAAAAAACTTTCGAGTAGATTGGCTTTCGGGCCCAAATGATGGAATTTTGGCCCGATTTAGGACCATAAGGGGCTGACCCTATATTGTAGATCTCGAAAAGTTACTTGATCTAAAAATAGAAAGATCATCTTAATTGGGCTAAGTTATGTCCTTTGAAAGTTTGGCATACGATTTGGCTTCTGGATGAGGAGGATCTTGCTCATGGATGCTATCCAGCCCTACCCATAATTATTCAACTAGTTCATATCAAATCTGGTGATCCTCCTGGATATTCGTAGTAGCTAAAGTGATTCACCCCAGATCTAGTGACCGTCTGGATACCTATAGTGGCCAAAATGATCAACAACGAGTTTAGTGATCCTTCTAGATATTCATAATAGTTAAAATGGTTCACTTCGAGTTCGACGATCCTCTTGGATCAGACATACTTGTCCAATGTGATTGAATGGATCTGAGGCATAATGAGCACTTATTTTTAGGATATCCATATGCTAGTCTTTTTTAGATTTAGTGTATGGTTTTTGACTGATAGTTGTGTTTGGTGCTCGTACGACACATTAGCTGTATGAACGGAGTAAACAATAGAGTAGATGAGAGAGATGCATGATAACCTTGGGTCCCCTAATGTGCGAGTGGGGGAAGTTGGAATTAGATTTGGATCCAAAACAGGTCACATATTAGTGGACTCGACCTGATTAGAGAAATAATCCCCATGGGATAGAGAGGTAGTTATCCACGCTATCCTTGATGGGTGGCTAATAGGTAGTATTCCTGCGCATTCTAAGTATAAAAGGGCCTTTCAAAACAACACATTACATGAAGAAAAAAAATATGTGCAAACACACAACAAAAGAAAGAAAAAGCTCTCCCTCTCCCTCACCATAGTTGGCTTTTGTGCTGTAGAACCATAATCCTTGCTCATGTAGCACGGATTTCACAACGGGCTTTCGCTCTAGTAGATTATTGCCACGAAAACTAACCAATCTAAAATCCATATGGGCTTACTTGAAGGTACACAAGTTAGATTTGTTTACCTAATTTTTATATTTTGGGCTTAAATGTAAATCCTATTTATTTTCCAGGCCGAGTATGCCATCGGCCGGCTCGGGCCCGGCCCAAGCTTGAGCTCGAGCCCGAATAAGGCCGGTAACGAAGCTCGAATCCCGGCTCGAATTAATTTATTTTTGTATGCTATATTTAGAGAAAATAATAAAGAAATGGCATTAAAATCAGTTTAGCTGAGAATAATTTATTATGTATCATTTACTTGTGTTATAGGAGAGAGTCTGATTTTTAATTAGCTCATTTACTTCTCCAGTAATATTATGAAATATTAAACTTAAATTGGGTTCAAGCCAGATTTATTTTTGGCCCATATGGATAATTCGAGCCGGACACGGACCTAGATTATTCAAAAAATTTTGGACCTAAATTTAGCTAGAAGCTCAAAAAAAATTTAGATCCGAGTTCCGAAAGAGGCATGGTCGGTCAGACTCAGCCCAGCTACTTCTAGCTCTAATGAGAAGTTATGGAAAAGAAGATCCAAGTCGAAATCTTTGCGGCCCCTGACCAAAAAATCTCATCAGTTTTGGGCTTTGTTTCTTTCGAAGACCGCAGTTGACGTCAAGTGCTAATGCGATTCCGCGTGCGCTAAGTGCCGACGAAGACCAAAATTTCTCAAGGCTGGTTTTTCTACCCGGAACCGAAGGCCTGGTCCACAAGGGCGGCTCCAATAATTGCCGGTCCACCACGCCGACTTTGTGCGTAGAAAGGAGCCGAGTCAGCCGAAGAGACCTGATCGCCTCATCCAAATTTATGATGTCGGCCACTTGGCAATATATAGCACAGTTAAAAGCTACAAAGACCCAGAAATTTATAATGATGAAGAATCCACCAAAAGTTTAACGCAAATTGAGACAATTATCTATTAAAATATTTAACAAAATAAAAAAATAATGTTATTAATTCTTAATTATATGTTTATTCTTAAAAAAATAATGAAAAAGATAAAGATAATGCGATAGCAAAAATGCACTTGACTTGGTGCATGAACATGTAACTGATAATTCATAATTATTTTATTTATAAGATTAATTTAGAGAATCATTTGGATAAGGAAAAAGCCAAGCCGAGTAATTGAGACAATGCGTGATAGGTATGTTCTAAAAAAAGGGGAGAACAGCTCTAGGAATCTTCAATAATTCGAAGATTGTCGTTACCATCCCAGTGGCGCATGGTCCTATCATCGAGAGTGAGCAAATGCTGACAAGTAGTACACTAAAGGAGACAAAGCTCTAGTTTTAGATACACTGAAAAATCGTCAACAATTAGGTAAATTTACCTAAGAATAAAACCCACATATTCGGATGGCAAACCCCATTATAGGCTAAAATTTTAGCTAGCTGATTTTAAAATTAATGATTTTTTTGAGGCATCAATCGATCTAATTATACTTGTGGTAAGGTCTACTAAGCATGCCTCTTTAAACTACACTTTTAAGGTGCAATGTTATTAGTCCCATGTGTTGGAAATATTTTGCCTAAAAACTACTATATCTTTATTTTATAAAAATATTATAAAAGAATAATTTACTAAAAAAAATTAGAAGATTGAAAAAAGCTTGTCTAAATAGAGGCATGTGATATACACTGCCCTAAGAATATGATTTGCCCCCTACATGCAGGTTTGCGGCGATCTCATCCCCAAAGTACAACAACTTGACTCAGACCGATCCTTCTCTAACGAGTATGATCGTTGGGGAGGCTCAACCCGACTGACTCTTTCAGTTGCCCAAGTGAAAAGAAAAACTTAAAATAGATTTGGAAGAAGAGAAAAAGAAAAAGGAGAGAACGATTCTCTGTTTCGTCTCAAAAAGCAGGCAAGTAGTAATGCGGATTAAGTTATCCCAAGTACTAGACCTATAGCCTATTTATAAACTCTGTCCGGTGACCGATATGGTGCGGCGATTTCGAAGATGCAATGTTTCAGAAACATCGCATCCCAACAGAAACTGGAGCACACGTTCTTTTCAGAAGAGTCGCAACTCTTCTGAAAAAGAAGCGTTTGAAGAAAAGGATAAGAATTTTAAAATTTTTAAACCATCTAAAATTTAAAAAATAAAGTTGGTATATTTAATTTTTAAAATTATTTTTTTTATTTTATAAAAATTAAATTTCTTTTATACTGAATATCTTGAGATGGTTGAGGGTTACAATGATGCAAATTGGATTACCGATTCTCTTGATTTTAAATTAACCATCGGATATCTCTTTCTTCTCGACAGTGCTACCGTTGCTTGGGGATCATCCAGACAAACTATTATATCTTCGAGCACTATGAAGGAAGAGTTGATTGCTCTGGATATCACCTATACTGAGGCAGAGTGGATTAAAAATTTTATCTTTAAGCTACCTTTAGTACTTAAGCTAGTTCCATATCAATCCATTGTGATAATAAGGCCGAAATAGAATTGATAAATCAAAAAAGTACTAACAAAAAGATGAACCGACATATCCGAATTCATCATAAATTTGTAAAACAATTCAAAAAGAGTAATGTCATTTTTTTGAAATTTGTCAAGTCTGAGAAAAACTTGGTAGATCATTTAACCAAAGGTTTGTCTAGAAATGGAGTCATAGAATCATCGAGGGGGATGGTACTTAAACCCACTATTTAGTCATCGATAGTGGATACCCATCTTCTATGATCGGAGATCCCATGGAGGAGCTTTCATATGGTAAAAACGAAGCTGATTGAGTGATCGTGTTAGAGCACATTTTTTCGGAGTATATCTCTTCTCATCCCTATGACGAGCGCTCTTATCAGTGATAAAAATATATACTGAAAAGGGTGAGTTATACTCTTAATGAGTCTAAGATAGAAAATCTGCAGGGTATTAGGTCATAAATATTTTTGGAGGACTTACCTATGTGAGAATTGTCGTATAAGCCACGACTATGGATTTGGGCTAACCCTAATGAAATTTTCATAAAAAATCAGGGAACTAAGAACAAGGTCTTTAAATGGTGCTAACCACATAAAGACCCAATTGATTCGTACTGTGTGTGTCATAAGTAGAAGTATAAGTCAAAGGACCTACTTCGAGGTCTAATCTACTATAGTTCCTTCAGACATATACTATCAACATTAAGTGAGGTTCAATTCTGCGGGACACCTCACCCATTGCATAGTATAAGTTGCCTAGATTTTCTTCTATATAATTTTTCTAAATTTAAATCTTTTATAAAGATTGTTGGAGTTTTAACTTAAAAAAAGATTTGATTATAAAAAATAAATATACTAACTTTATCTCCTAAATTTTAGATGGTTTAAAAACATTAAAACTCTTATCCTTTTCTTCAGGTGCTTCTTTCAGAAGAGTTGTGACTCTTTTAAAGCCCATACACTTGATGGCCTAATAAAAAACTCGGTAGTCTGACAACCAACCCTAAGATGGGTTAGTTTCCAAACTTGACTTGAATTCAGGTCTAAACTGGGTGTGGTGTCCGGAATTGATCAAATCTGATTACACGCTGGGCTCTAACATCAGCTGTAGAAAGGAAAACTCATGCCAAGATGCACGTGAATTATATTGGTTGTGCCAAATTGCATCAAAATTGTAGGTGAACCATGTGCAATAGTCAGTATCTTTTCCAAGCTGAACAACACCAAGTACTTCAGCTTAGATTTTTGTAAATTTGCAACAATTATATGAAGGAACTTAATGAAAAGAAAATGACATGATACTTCAACCATAAACCAACTTCGATCTCTCTAGGAGAATGCTGAGGTAACGAAGACGTGTGTAATTAACCATCGTTGGCAGCCCATAGCATCATTCATTTCTCTCAGTTAGAGGACTAATGGGGAGGTTGCACAGAAGCTGGGCAACTTTTCTTTGCAAGATGTCCGCATTGCCATAACATCACTCATCTCTAGAACATGTAGCCAGGCATCAGCACAAAAGTAATTAACTGATTTAGTTTAAAATTCTCGCCTAATTTTCCATTATCATAGATGTAAGTCTTCGTGGCCTAAGATTAGGTAAGTAAGACTTAGGGATAGAGATGTCAATAGATCGAGTCAATCATGTGCCCTTTGTACGCGGAATAGGTTGTATCTTTCATATGAAGAAAAGAATTCTTCTTTTTTTTCACGAATTGGAGCATGATGAGTTTGGGACGTGTTAAGATTTGTGCAGTATGTGATCTAATGGTCGATTCGCACGGAAGATACAAACCTACCCCTCCAAAGGGTAGTTCTAAATACACCCCCCCGATTGCTCAGGACACCCCACAAAAACCAAAAAAAAAATACCCAAACTAACCTTTAGTGTAATTACCATATTGCCCTTGAAATTTTCTCAGTACACCCCCCTTCCTCCTCCTCCGTCTCCTCCTCCGTTTCGTTTTGAAAAGGAAAAAAAAAACCACCCCTCAAACCCCCCTTAAACCCCTCGATCCATTTACATCGTTTAGGCGATCTTTGAAGGAGATTTAAGCCCCATTCGAAGCATGGACAAGCAACTAGTGATTTGGGACGAAGAATCGGCCGCAAAGGTACGTGTTCCACCTTGTTTCGAAAGTTTTTTTTTTCACGGTTCGTGCTCCGTTCGGCACTGGATCGCCGAACAAAAGGCTTCTGTTCGGCTGCACAGTGCCGAACAGAAGCCTTCTGTTCGGCAACGCTCTACCGAACAGAAGGCTTCTGTTCGGCTGCACAGTGCCGAACATAAGGCTTCTGTCCGGCACACTGCAGCCGAACAGAAGGCTTCTGTTCGGCACTCTGCAGCCGAACAGAAGCCTTCTCGTGCCAAATCGCGTGCCGTGCTGAATTTTGTGCCGAACAGATCCTCTGATTCATTAATTCTTGGTGATAAATTATTTTATATGTAGGGCTATGCTACAACCGAATCGAGTATAATTGGATCAGAATTTGTACTGGATTACACAAGCGAATTTACAACTTACGAGGTATTATAATATATTGTGCAATTTTGTATTAGTTTAGCGAGCTATTTTTACAACTGTGTACTTACATAAATTGTTTAATGTATAGATCTTCAAGAGTAGAGAGGACTTGTGTAATTGGTGTCGTGAAGCTGGGAGGCGAAATGGTTTTGTTGTTGTAATCAAATCATCCGATGCAGGTACCATTTCTAAGAAACCCAGAATTACGTTAGGTTGTGAGAGGGGTGGGACGTACCGAACCACAAAAGAAAAGCGAATAAAGACTGCCTGTGGGACAAAGAAGTGTGGATGCCCTTTTGCATTAAGAGGAAAGAAATTGGATACTGCGGATGATTGGATATTACTGGTCGTATGTGGAGTGCACAATCATCCCGCTGCAGAGAATCTGGAGGGGCACTCATATGCAGGGAGATTATCTGAGCAGGAGACGGAATTGTTAGTGGATATGTCGAAGAGTTTGGTTCGTCCAAAGGACATATTATCCACATTGAAGGAAAGAGATGCCCTCAATGTTACGACTATCAAGACTATCTACAATGTACGTCAACGGTTTAAGGTTGCAGAGAAAGCCGGGAGGTCTGAAATGCAACATCTATTAGGTAAATTATCAGAGGCTAAATATATTGAGTGGCATAGGAATTGTACTAATACGGATGTTGTGCATGACTTATTTTGGGCACACCCTGGCAGCATTGATTTGTTCCGTGCATTTCCCCGTGTGTTGATAATGGATTGCACGTACAAGACGAATAGGTATCGTCTTCCGCTCTTAGAGATTGTGGGGGTGACATCTACTGACATGACATTTTCAGTTGCTTTTGTATACTTAAATTCTGAGGGGGAAGAAAGCTATACTTGGGCATTAGAGAGATTGCGCAGTGTCATAGCTGATGATGTTTTGCCTGAGTTGATTGTTACAGATAGAGACTTGGCTTTGATGAATGCAATTCATAGAGTATTTCCTACTGCTAGACATTTATTATGTAGATGGCATATTAGTAGGAATGTTTTGGCCAAGTGCAAAAAATTTTTCGAATTGAAGGAGAAATGGGATAAATTTATTATGAGTTGGAATGTACTAGTGCTGTCCTCCACGGAAGACGAGTATAATGATCGCTGGAGTGCACTGCAGAGAGAGTTCGGTACCTATCCAGATGCACTACAGTATGTGTCAGATACTTGGCTGAGCAAATACAAGGAAAGATTTGTTGCGGCGTGGACTGATACATGCAGGCACTACGGAAATGTGACGACAAATAGGTATCACAAATAAAGACTCATTTAAATTTAATTTGCCTCAATTCTTATATCTAACTTTCATTTGTTTACTAGGGTCGAGAGTGCACATGCAAAGCTCAAAAAGCAGCTTGGATCAAGCCAAGGAAGTTTCGAGTCATCTTGGACTAGAATACATGGATTGATTGAGTTGCAGCACAGCTCCGTTAAAGCCTCATTGGAGAAGAGTTTATTGGTAGTGCAGCACAACTTCAAGCCAGCTGAATTCAAAGAGTTGCGAGGTTTCATATCTATAAGTGCGTTAAATCATGTCCTCGCCCAATCGAAACGAGCCAATTCAGTTGGGTTTGATGATTCAAATTGTGGGTGCGCTATTCGACGCACACATGGTATACCATGTGCTCACCAGATTGCGCGGTACAGGGTGGAAGGTCGGCCCATTCCTCTCGACTGCATAGATCCTCATTGGAGGAAACTTGATATTCTGCCTACCCCCCCCGTGCAGCCAATTCAGTTGAGTTGTGATGCAGAGTTAGATTTGATTACGCTACGATTCAAGAAGTTAGATGGGGCTTCTCAATTGCAGATGATCAAGAAGTTACGAGAGATTGCAAGTCCAGATAGTACACCTCTTTTAGAGCCTGCAAAACGGAAGACCGGTTCACGTGGGCGCGCTTCACTGAAGGTTGATACGTCTACTCGACGTGACCCGTCTGCGTTTGAGTTGGTTCTATCTGGACAGGATAGTTATTTACCTGGTGTTGAGAAAGTTACCATCCGCAATCCATCTACTCAGATTCAAAAGAGACGGCCCAAGCAAAAGGTAAGTACCAAATATTTATTTCCTTACAATAGGTATCACAACGTCTACGGGACGGTCCGTGCCGTGCCGGTATGTCATGTGCCGATACGGGACATGTCGGGGCGTGCCGTGCCGAGATGTGCCGATACGGGACATGTCGGGACGTGCCGTGCCGAGATGTGCCGATACGGGATGTGCCGTGCCGAGATGTGCCGATACGGGATGTGCCGTGCCGAGATGTGCCGATACGGGACATGTTCTGCCATTGTTACATATTTTCTATCATTTGATATTATTTGCAGATTTTTCGTACTAGAGCCCAGTCACATACGCCCATTATCTATATTGATGCTATTCCTTCTGCCTTGAGACCATACATCCAGCATATCAAGGATGTAAAAGCTGATGGGAATTGCGGATTTAGGGCAATAGCTGACTTACTGGGATTTGGAGAAGATGACTGGGTGCGTGTTAGGAAGGATTTATTGCAAGAGTTGCAATGTCATTCGGACCACTATCGCACATTATATGGTGTGGAAGGGACGATTGCTGAGATCACTCATGCATTATCATATTATGATGATTGTCCACCATATGACAGATGGATGACTATGCCGGACATGGGTCATCTTATAGCATCCTGCTATAATGTTGTCCTATACCATCTCTCGTTGCAACAATGTCTGACCTTCCTACCTCTCCGTTCTGTGCCAGTACCTCTTCTATCCCGCAAAGATATCGCTATCGGATTCGTAAATGGAAATCATTTTGTTGAGGTACTACGTTCACAACACTTGCGAATATTTAATTTTGCTTATTTAATTTTGCTTATTTATAATTTTGTAGCTATTAATATTTTCTTATTTCTAATTTTGAAGGTGTTCTTGTTGCCGGGACATCCCGTTCCGCCAGTAGCGACCAACTGGCGAAAATATCATCTTCCTTGTGCTACCGGATGGAAAAATTCATATGAAGCACGGATTCAACAGTTCAAAGAGAGCATCTCACCTAATGTTATAATTAGCGAGACAGTAGAGTTAGATTGATTATTTATATATGTACAATTTTTGAAAGTTGTAAATTTTTTGGGGCTCTTAGAGTCATGTACTGTGAAACTCCATCATCAGCTGGGAATACATATGACGATTGTTGTTTCCGTTGAGATTTCAGATGTAAACAGAAACATACTTAAGAGCTGGTGGGAGCAAACAAATCAAATAGGGGAACTAATAGACCTTTCTGATGTACAAGAACTTAACGGTGACAAGCTTGAGCAGATGATTAACACATTTGTTGGAAAAGAGGGCTCTGTGATGTTCTTGGTTAAGAGGTTAATCGGCTGCCCTCTCCTTGCAAGGCCAGGTCTTGCCACTGGCACCCTCTTAGGCTTTGCTGCCTTTTTTGGAGGGGAACTTTGTCCAGGGTCAGCTTTGATTGGAACAACATTTGGAGGTACCTCAGGGGGAGGTGGAGGCAGAACATCAGTCGTATCAGATTCAGGGTCAAACCCCCCACGGGACTCCATCTCCTCAGGGGGAGGTGGAGGCAAGACAGTAGAGTTAGATTGATTGTTTATATATGTACAATTTTTGAAACTCCATCATCAATATAAATCAAAAAATATCTGTCTTCGCATTGTTAGATTGATTGTTATGTGCACTGTTATATTTATGTAAAATAGAACGGGCCAGGCTTTACAAAGATTACACGTAAATGTACCAAAAATATATATTTTTCATTAATATCAAAGGCTTTACAAAGATTACAAAGGCTCCATCATCAATCCCTATGACGCCATCGTCGACGCGTGTACTGCTGTACGTCCGAATGAGAGGGTCCTGGATCCGAATGAGAGGGTGCTGTACTCGGGCCAGGCTCATCACCCAGAAGTACCTGATGCATCTGAGAAATAGCATCATATAGGTGCCCGGCACCTAGTGACGTAGCCTCTGAGGGACCCATCCGTACAATGTCGGTACTGATACCGAGTGCAGCTGCATTACGCCGCCGGTGCATGTCAGCATCATCATGACCTCCCCTAGCTCCAGAATGAGTACTCGAGCGCAGATGAGGAGGCTGAACTGCAACGTGCGTGATACGGAGATACCACTCCATGTATCCCGGTACGCTGTCTGATGGCCGGGTAACTGGGTGGCTCCTGCTCGCCTGGCTCAGCACGTGGTCCTCCCACCGCTCCCAAAGCTGATCCATATAGGAGTAATGTATCCGGTACGAGCCTGCTGTGGAACCTCTGTTGGCTCGCGTAGGGGCTAGTGGCGCTCGAGGGATGGTCTGAATACGACCAAACTGTCTAAGAACCCTTTCTGGATGATAGGGTTCTACGATATCAAGGCACTTGATGGAGCCACTAAAAAATGCGACGGGTATATATGGGCGATCTCCCCGAAGCCGATGATGGGGATCCCAAATAACCTGTAAAACAAAAGGTCCATTTCAGTTTTATACTATATCGCATATTAAATGTACTGACAAACACAAGCAAATGGTAATATGATACGTACCTCATCGATGCTCAAAAGGTCCAATGACTCACGTAGAACCACTAAATGATCCATCGTGGTACGGGATGGAGTACCGGGCATCCAGCGGTGCACGCGGGGACTGGCATCAGTATACTCGAGCGACGGGTGAGGACTGAGTGCTGGAAAATGCTCATAAATCCATGCCTGCAGAAGCGTCATATAACCACTGATCTGTCTCACTGATGACCTCGACGCAATCCCCAACTGCCGATACAAATATGCTAAGGCAGCTGTACCCCAGGCATATGTGCTCACCCTATCCAGATCCCGCAGTAAACACAGATACGCTATAGGCACCCTGGTCCCACTCTTATCAGCAAAGAGTGTGCAGCCTAACAAAAATAACAAATAGGCTCGTGCTGCACACTCTATCCTCTGCTGCCTGTCTCTATCAGATACAGAGTGAAACTGAGTCCTCAGCCACTCCATCCTCACAGACTGACCGCGCGATGACAGTACCTCCTGACGCGCGTCTCCAGCTGACACCCCCAACAACTCCACAAGTAGCTCCTCAGCATCCCGATCACTCATCCTCTCAGGAGAAACTGATACTGAGGAACCTGCGACAGGAATCCCTAAAATGGCGGATACATCATCCAACGTGATAGTGATCTCGCCAAATGGTATATGGAAGGTGTTCGTCTCGGGCTGCCATCTCTCTACGAAGCCCGAAATCAGAATCTTATCGATGAATCGATAAGAGCACTGTACTAACTCTACGAGGCCCGACTGCCTCAATAGTGCTCTGAACCTGGTATTTGGTTGGTTTGAAGACCACCACTTCCATTCACCAACCTTGGCAGTATGGTTCATGCACTTTAGTGGAGCTCGTTCCTGTAATATAAATGTATAATTACTACTACTTTATAAAACATCAATAAACAAAATATAATGCTATAACAAATAAACAATACCTGTTGCCTCCAGATGGAAGCTGCTATATGCGTCCTGAAACTGATCAGGACGGACTCATCCTCTGGACCTCCTGGACATGGTCCAACGGACTCATCGTCTTCGCCCCTAGCGGGCATATCATCATGCTCTGACTCAGGAGAGTCCGATGGCATATGAGCAGGCTCGGGAGAAGCAATCCTAGCACGACGTCTCCTAGCTGACGCCGTAGGTCTAACTCTGGCGGGACGGGGATCCATGTCTGAAAATATAGAAATTCAATGTTAGGCTATATCAAAGAAAATAATTCAATTGCATACATAAATGTTCGGCACAAAATTCAGCACGGCACGCACCAGAACCCTTCTGTTCGGCTGCACAGTGCCGAACAGAAGGCTTCTGTTCGGCTGCACAGAGCCGAACAGAAGGCTTCTGTTCGGCTGCTCAGAGCCGGACAGAACCATTCTGTTCGGCACTGTGCAGCCGAACAGAAGGCTTCTGTTCGGCACCGTGCAGCCGAACAGAAGGCTTCTGTTCGGTTGAGTGTTGCCGAACAGAGGGCTTCTGTTCGGCACTGTTCAGCCGAACAGAACCCTTCTGTTCGGCGATCCAGTGCCGAACGGAGCACTGGAGGCGGGGGGGCGGGGAGCTACCTCGACGTGGTCGTGGAGGCGCCGGCGAGGTGCTCGTTGCTCGGGAGATGGCCGGGGAGGTGGTTCCGGGAGAATGCCGGCGACGAGAGGGAGAAGGGGAGAATGCCGGCGACGAGAGGGAGAAGGGGGAACGGGGGGGTTTTGGGCGAGGGAGAAGGGGGAGACGGAGGGGGTTTGGCCGCCGGCGAGGTGCTTGAGGTGCTTGAGGCGAAGTTTTTTGGGCGGAAGGGAGAAGCCGGCTGGAGTGGAGTTTTGGAGGGGAAGAGCGGGGTTGGGGGGGGGGGGGGTTTGGGGGGTGTAGAGAGCAATTTAGGTGAGGGGGTGGGGAGGGTGAAGGGTAATTTAGGATTTTTTATTTTTTTAGGGGTGTCCTTAGCAAATGGGGGGGTGTAGAGAGTATTTAATTTTTTTTTAATTTTTGGGGGGTGTCCTGAGCAATCGGGGGGGTGTATTTAGAACTACCCCCCTCCAAACCTTGTCACTTAATTTCCACGTCGTGACCCGGGAGTTCGCCAAGTTTTTTTCTATTTCAGTCACTCCAACACCGCCTGATATCTTGTCCCAATCTTTTCTTCACCTCCCGGTCCTCTCCCATCCCACCCACCACCACCACGACCACCACCATGTATCCGCCCAAACCAGAGCCCACTTATCCTCCGACGATGGCGCTGCCGCCGACAACAGGCATCCCTGTAAGCTCCGCCAACCAATACTTCGCCCCGACCGGCCCTGCCGCCTTCCAAGTCCATTCTCAGGAACCCGTTCCATGGTCCACCGGACTCTGCGACTGCTTCGACGACTGCGGCAACTGTAACACCTTCCTCCTCCTCTAACTCCCCATTCGATTTCCTTCTTTTCACCCGAACACCCAACAGCCATCCAAATCTGACCTTAATTAACCAAAAGCTCTTCCGGTGCAGGCTGCCTTACTTGTTGCTGCCCATGCATCACTTTTGGCCAGATCGCGGAGATTGCCGATAAAGGATCCACCTGTGAGTCATGAATTCCACCGCGTCCTATGCATGTTTTAATTCTTGGCTGATTTGCTTGTCTAATGGTGGATGATGTTGGATTTCTGAAGCGTGTGGTGTGAGTGGAGCGCTGTATGCGTTAGTAATGTGGGTGACGGGGTGCCCTTGCTTGTACTCGTGCTTCTATCGATCCAAGCTGAGAGCGCAGTACTCGCTGCAGGAGAGCCCTTGCAACGACTGCCTCGTTCACTGCTTCTGCGAGTCGTGCGCCCTCTGCCAGGAGTACCGTGAGCTCAAGCGCCGTGGCTTTAACATGGCCATTGGTTTGTATTTTGTTGAACTCTCTCTTTCTCTCTCTCTCTATTTACCTTTATATGTCTCTTTCCCCTCATAGTGAGGATAATGGGAAGTGAGCGAATCTTTGGGGATTTTGTAGGGTGGCGCGCGAACGTGGAGAGGCAGGGGCAGGGGCAGGGGCAGGGGGCGACCTTACCGCCAGGGATTCAAGGGGGAATGAGCCGTTGATGGTTCCGAATTTATCGGATGTCTCTCAAGAGCTAGAGGTTAATCGAGGAGGCACATACTTTATTGCCTTCTAAATCTTAGTGTATAATGGGTTGCTGCATTCGATTATGAATAAGCTAGAGGCCTGGGTGCTCCTGGTGTTCCGTTGTTGATGTTAGTAGCTAGAAATTGCAGAAGTTCATCTGCTATTTCCAGGAAATTTTGGATTCAGAATAAATCTGGATCCATAAGTTCCATATGTATTAGCTCAGTCTTAGCTTTCATGAATCCAGCTCTGCGTTTTTTAATCTAGATGTGATTCAACTAGGAAAGTTTAAATTATCTCTAGCGCATGAAACAAGGAGATGGTGGCGACTGACGGACACTCCTGTAGGGGTTTGGGTTATGGCTTTCCGGCGGACAGGCTCGCCGGCAGACACACAAACATGAACCTCACAGGTCAATTATTCATCCAGATTTTGCTCGCCTGAGTTTGATGCCATGGGTTGTATCTATCTACGTTCCATCTAGTTGTTTCCTTTGGCGTCTCTGAGCTCCCGGTTTACCAAAAAAACAAAAAGGATATGACTTCTTTTTGTGCGCAGCCCGCCCCCACCACCCGCCCCCCGCCCCCCGCCCCCCGAATCTCTGACCTCCCGGTTTTCAAAAAAAAAAAAAAAAGCGCAGCCCCCCAACCTTACCAAAAAAAAAAAAAAACAGCCATCTAGCTGTTTCCTTTAGGGTCGCAGCCCTATAGGTGGGAATACGCCCGTCTCATAAATATACAGAAAATAATTTAAATAATAATATTTAAATTTTATTTTAATAACTAGCTTAATATTTAAATATTTATTCTAACAATGTTTTAGGTTAGTACATCAATAAACTCTAAGATAACCTATGCCTCTGCTAGTTGCTTTCTTATATTAAAAATCCTAGTAAGCGAGTTCTTTAAATTTGTAAAAATAATAAAAAAAATCATATAATGAGCTAAACAACCCAATAAACAATGAACGCTTTAGCTAAAAAAATCAGGCAATCAAATAGATAATAATTTACAAAAAATAAGTATATATGCAGTAATAATATACAAATCAAATTCTTCTTAAAATATTAAATTCAATTCATCGTATCGATCCGAAGCTATGACCACATCAATCTATGGCAGGGTTATAACACTGACTAATCATTTTGCGGTGAGCTGTGCATCATCTTGTAACAAAATACTTTAAGACCATTTGTTGCGGACGGTATGTCACTAATCATCTTAGACACAACCTTTAGGACAAATTATATGCCAATATATTAGCCCCCATTGGCAGGATTTTTAACATAGCCAGGTCAAAATTCAAATATATAGTTCTAGATTTCATATTCCAGCTCTAAAATTATGAGGTATCAAACTAAATCAATCATATCCATAATAAGATCATATATTATCGTAATATTTCAAAATAATATATTACATAGTAATATACTATCCTTCATAAATAATGCCACTCAAAAATTATAAATATAATAATTTAATGATTGCTGATTACTTACTTTATGAATGCAATCCAGTTGACATATCCAATTAATCCTGAAAATCCTTCTCAAACCCTGGTATTTAGCAAATTATATTTTTAATCAGAATTTATCATAATTATTCCAATAATAGAACCCTAATTCCAATACCCTCACAAGGCTGACCAAGCTGGAGTGCCTAACACTCCGGTCGATCCGATCAAATTAAAATTCATCGAATCATGCTTGGACTAAGCTAGGCACAGCTTGTTCAACAAAAATCAAGGCGATCAAATCTAACAGTGTTTGGCAGAGGCCAGGTTGAGGGCTGACATGCCGCCCGACGACCTTAGTGAGCAATATAATACTTCAGAGTGGGGTCAAAGTATACTAGATATTTAATCAAAGCACAAAATAATAACTGAAAAATAAATCATTAATAAATATTTTTAAATTTTTTAAATATTTTTACAGAAACTTTGATACTAAAATTTCAACATCAATAGGCTATGGCCACGTAACCCAGTGGCATTGGTCGCATAAAGTGCCAAACACTACTATTATTAATCATCAGTGGTACGGTGTCTAAATACTACTATTCTAGTCATTGGTGGTGCAGTATCGAAACTGGTTTTTCACAAATTACAAGTCAACAGGGCCAACGAATAATCTCTATTAGCGGAGCCAGATCATAGCCATGCCGAGAATACATACATATATGCAAAATAAATTTTTCATAATTTGTCTGGTCATATTTTTCATATTTCATAACATATAGCACAATTTTAATATGATTATTAACATGCCTGACCCGTTTAACTACGTACAAAACATATATCAAAATTTAATAAAGTAATAATTATTTTTACCACATAATTTGGAAAACACATTCTGAAGCATTAAGTTACTTACCTCTTTTTGCTTTAAATTCTACTTCACGCAAACATTTTAGATACACCTATTTAATATCATTAAAATATTATTAATTTTAACATAATTTCAGAAGTTAAAATTAAATACTACGGTCTCATGTCCCCAGATCAGTTTGGTCCGAGAAAGGAAGATTTAATGGGTTAGGTAAAGATAAAAAATGGTCAAATGTAACTGGGGCTGAAGTAATGGCCGGTTTACCTCTCAAGTACTGGGGCAATTTAGGGTCTCCAAATTGGGTCAACTTGGATCTGAGTAACAAAAAGAACAAGGCTTACAATAGGATCCCCACGCATGTCTAGAGAGAGAAAAGAGAGGAGAGAGAATCTTAGCTAGGGTCTAGATTTGGTTTGATCCTAGTCTTAGGCTCAGTCCGAGTGGTTCAAGTCAACCATTAGGAGAAAGGTCTAGATCTAGTCAGAATGTGGGCTTGCTTGGAGAGAGAAAGAGATATACGATCCAAGGCTAGTTGAGCTTTTGTGCTTGATCCACTTAATTAGGTCCAATTAGAGGCTTAGCCTATTCTGTCTAATTTGACCAAAATCAGAATAGAGATATTTAGCCTGAGTCGACTTGGATCAATCAATATATCTGGTCCAAAATGATCGAACTCGACCCACAATAGATGAACAGGGTCCAAAAAGAATACAGCCCACCATAGATGAGCAGGCCCAAAATGAATGATCAATGCCCAAAATGAACACGACCCATAATGGGTGAACTAGTCCAATAGGGCCCAAAGTATATACGGCCCAAATGGGCACGGTCCTCCTTAGCTGCTAGAGGGTAGAGCCTGAGGGACCCCGTCACCCCATAGAAAGCCTAGACTTTCCACAGCATCAGGAAAAGCAACAAAGGAGCAGCCGTTCGAGACTTTTGGTAGTGATTTTGCTGCTTCCTTTGAGTTCGAGCGACTCCAAAGAGCTCCATAAAGTACACTATAGTGAGATTGGATGAGAAGCAACTCAGGATGGTTGTGGAGCAAGTTATGGCAGGCTTACTAGCATTAGGTGCTGTTGGGGGAAAAGTGTTGCCGCATCCTCGGCCGAGCGCGTTCCGCCAAGCAGGGGCCAGCCAAGCAGGCTGAGGAGCCGGCCGAGCGCATTCCTCCGAGTAGGAGCCGGCCGAGCCCGTTCCGCCGAGCAGGGGCCGGCCGAGCAGGCTGAGGGCCGGCCAAGCAAGCCCCTGCGAGGGAACCGGCCGAGCGCATTCCTCCGAGCAGGAGCCACCCGAGCACATTCCTCCGAGCAGGAGCCACCCGAGCGCATTCCTCCGAGCAGGAGCCACCCGAGCGGACCCCCTGGGCGGGGTCCGACCTAGCAATACTTAGTCTGGCCAATCCAAGAACGCCCAAACCATATCCTGAGGCCATGTCCTTCCGCAGCTTAGTCGGAAGATTACGTGTTGACTTCACCAACAGCCGACGTATATGAGTCGTGCAGACTCCCGGTTTACTCAACAATCAAAGCGCATGGCGTTCGCAGGCCCTTAGCTTACTCAACAATTAAGGCGTATGGCTTCCATCGCTTACGGATACCAAGCCTTTCACGGCAAACTCACATGCCCATAAATGACGGCATGGCTCCATGACGACTTGGGCTCCGGCCTAATCTCCTGCGATGATGGCGTTGACTTACATGATCGGGCATTAAAAGATTGATCGTACGACAGACTCTGTCACATCATAGGTGAACTAGCTCTCCCTATAAAAGGAGTATTTCTCCACTCAAAGGGGGGGCTCTCTCTCTCTCTCTGTCCATTTTTCCCCACATATTGCCCCTGTGCTGACAAAAGCATCGGAGGGCCGGCGCCGGAGAGCCCGGCCACCGGCTTCTTGCATGTCTCCAGGAAGACGCCACCCGCCGACGGACCGTCACTCGCCACCCAGGCGGCGGAGCCTCCCCCTTCCGGCCGACGGTCGCCCCCGGGTCCAATTTCCAGCAACAGTTGGCGCTAGAGGAAGGGCCCGAGTCGCGACCATGAAGCTGAGAAGCAAGGGAGCTTCCAACGCCTCCCGACGTCCTCCACCTAGCCTTGGACACTCTGTCCAGAACTCGCCGCCTCCGGCCGATTCGACTCCCCAAGTTCGGCCGGAGCAGTTTGATGCCCTGGTGCAGCAGGTTCAGGCCTTGGCTGCTGCTATCCAAGGCCTGCAACCTAGGGGCGTCCCGACGGCACCACTCCCTCCGGCCCCAGCTCAACCGGCGCCCCCTGTGAGTGGACCGCTCCTCCCAGACCAAGATCACCGTGTTCCGGCCTCCCCCTGGGGGGAACACCCGGTGAGGGGTCCTGGAGACTGGCCACAACCGTCAGAAGCCGAGTCAGTCCCAGGACAACTCGCGCCGGGGCGGACCGCTGCGGCGGTCCCTCCAAGTGATGAGCTCGACAAGAAAGTCGAGAACCTGGAGCGTCAGATTGAGGCGCTCCGTGGCAGGAAAACAGGACGCGATGGTGACTTTGAGTTCACCACGAGGTCCCCCTTCTCCCAGCAAATCGAAGATGAGCCGGTCCCGCCAAGGTTCAAGATGCCCCAGGTGGAGCCCTACAACGGCAGGACCGACCCTCTCGACCACCTGGAAAGCTATCGGGCCTTAATGGCCCTGCAGGGAGCCTCGGAGGCTCTGCTTTGTAAAGCCTTTCCAGCAACACTCCGAGGAGCAGCCCGGCTCTAGTTTACCGGGCTGAAGCCTAGTACCGTCTCATCCTTCGAGCAGCTCGGCAGGCAGTTCGCCAGCAACTTTGCTGCCAGCCGACCCCAGCGGCGGACCTCTGACTCCCTCCTCGATATAAAACAAAAGGAGGGGGAGTCTCTCAGGGAGTATCTGGACCGATTTACCGCCACAACATGGGAGGTCCGGTAACTTGACCAGTCAATCGCCATGTCAGCATTGAAGACTGGAGCCCGGTCCTACAGATTCCTCTTCTCCATCGAGAAGAGTTTTCCTGCTGATCTCACCGAGATGCTGGTTCGGGCGCGGAAGTATGCGAAGGCCGAAGAAGCCGTTGCTTCCAGACGGGGCGGGGCCGAGCAGGCCTCCAAGAAGCAGAAAAGGCGCCGCGAGGAGCGTGGCCGTCCCAGGAGCCCGTCCCCGCGCCGAGCCAAGAACCCGACCCGCCTGAAGAGTCCGCCCCGGCTGCGGAGGCCACCTCGCCAGAGGTCCCCGCCTCGCCCGAGGTCTCCACAAGCCCGCACATCCAACAGGAGGTATGAAAACTACACTCTCCTTACCGCTCCTCGGGCCGAAATCCTTATGGAGATCGAGGGCCGAGACTACTTCCGGCCCCCACCCCCGAGACGAGACCCCGGGGCCAGGCGTAACCCCCGGAAGTACTGCCACTTTCACTGGGACCACGGCCATGATACGGAGGAGTGCTTCCAGCTTCGGGACGAGATCGAAGCACTCATTCGCCGAGGAGTGCTCGACCGGTTCGTGCGGAACCGGCCCACCGGAAGGCCGATGGAGAATCCCCCACAGCCCGAAGATCCAAATGCCAACAGGCCCATCGCCGGCACTATCAACACCATCCGAGGCGGGGTGTAACAACCCCAAAATTTTTTTTTATATAAAAAGGGATAGAATAGTCCTTTAAAATTAATATAAGGGGTAAAATAGGAAAGAATCAAAAGATAATGGCATAGTTGTAGATGCATTGAAGTGGTAAGGGTAAAATTGGAAGGAATCAAAAGTTAATGGCATAACGGTAGATATGTTGAAGTGTTAGGGGCAAAATGGAAATTTAATAATATTAAACAAAGGGTGAATAGTGTTTTGATGTGATTTAATTGGAGGGTTTGAGCTGGTGAAACCGAGAGAAAGAGGGAGGGGGTTCTCAGGCGTGAAACAGAGGAAAGAAAGAAAGAAAAGAGAAGAAGAAGAAGAAGAAAGAAGAAGAGGAAGGGGATTCAAGGAGGAAAGGGATCCCGGTTGCACTTCCAGCTGAAGGGAAAAACGTAGATCTCCTTCCCCTCTACGCAAGGACCTCGATTTCCAAAAAGAAAAAGGTAAATATCCATCCCTATCTAGTCTTTTGATGACATTAGGCTATACAAAGGGTGGATATAGTCTAGAGGGGTCGGATAAGGGTTGTAGAGGCGGTTAAAAGAGGAAGAATCGGATTTTGACAAATTTTTCCGGCACTACGGAAAAACTGTGTCGAAGTTCCAACTTCGGCGAATTATTTAGGGGGTCAAATGGCCTCCGATGATGATGCATGTTATCTCTTTGGAATCTTCTATGAGTGTAGAATGTTAGGTAAAAATTTCATCAAATTTGGAGTCCTGAAAGTGGATCAAAACCGGGATGAAGTAACCCACTGTCAGTTCGGGTTACTGTTCATCCGGGTGGAAAATAGGGGATTTCATGCTATAATAGGGTATTAAGCCTAGATCAAGCTAAAAGGGACCTTGTACTCATGCAAGGGAGTCCCTAATACACATAAATGGTGAGTTAATTAATTAAAAAGAAAAAGAAGAAAGAAAAGAAAAGATTCAGGGAACAGGGGAGTTGAATCAATTAAAGTTCCCTATGTTATAATTGGCACGTAGATTATAGCCCTTGATACAAGACTAAATGTATTGTAAATGCATGTCACAGTTGGGCAAGAAGCTAGAAAACAAGAGGAAGAAGTTCCCCACTGCCTGCTGTAGATTTTTGGAGGCGTATCAGGGCTGTGCCGGATTGACAGGTGAGTGGGAGTCATGTACTTTGCACCATGAGCATCCTTAATTCATTTTCATGAATGTCGCCAGGTGTGAATTGATTCCACCTGAGCCTATTGATTAATTGTTGTTGTATATTCCTCTATATTTTGATTCTCCATGCTTGATTATTCTGTACATGCATTTGAGGGAACATTGAGAGGAATTACGAGGGGTTGATGAGTAATCAAATTGATTCTGAATTGTGAAATGATTTCTTTTGTAAATTGATTTCATTTTCTCTATTTTAAAGACTTGTGAGTCGTAGCTTGATTATACTCCTTTATGAGTAATTAAATTGGTTCCAAATTGTGAAATAACTTCTTTTGTAAATTGATTTTATTTCCTCTATTTCAAAGATTTGTAGAGCCTTTTTAGTGGCATATTGAGTTGTATTGCACTTCCTTGACCCTTACTCCTAACCCTGATGTTAGTTTATGATTGGGTCATGATCAAGTGAGTGGTAGTCTTGATTATACTCATTTTTAGTAGAGTATTGGGAGGGTGCATTATGGCATTTATGCATGGCTTGGCAGTATCTGCAGGACACCTATAGTCGATGGGGGTTGAACATCGGCCTTTGTGCACATAGTAGCCTTCTGGGTGGGCGGAGCCCAGTCCCTTCCTAGGGGGGGACACGGCCCTAGGCGTAGGATCGGCCGGTCCTACGACTTATATTCTGCTTGCCGCCGGGCATAGTAAGACCCCGCGAGGTGCAGTATGGCTTTCCGCGGATGTAGAATTTCCGCGAGGTGCCGTTTAGTATGTAGATGTGAGATGGATTTCTGTTCTGGATACTGGCCGGCATTTATATGATCAGTGTGGTGTCTTATCCTGCATATGCATGTGACAGTAGGGAGTTGTTGCTGGTTCGCCTGGGGCGTAAAACCCACCTCCCGACAGCTGTCTAGCATTTATGTTATCGGTATGGTGTCTTATCCTGCATATGCATGTGACAGTGGGGAGTTGTTGCTGGTTCGCCTGGGGCGTAAAACCCACCTCCCGATAGCTGTCTAGCATTTACATTATCGATATGATGTCTTATCCTGCATATGCATGTGACAGTGGGGAGTTGTTGCTGGTTCGCCTGGGGCGTAAAACCCACCTCCCGACAGTTGTCTAGTGATGATTTCAGCATATTGACACCTGATTTGTATGTTCCAGCATTATGATCTGTTGAGCATATTCATGAGTAGCATATATGTTTACTTGATTATTCCATATATGCTTCAGATGAGTTGATATTGATTGTGGTGATATTGATGATTTACTCCATATTCTCTATGTTGAGATCATGTTCATCTTGTTATTGATCTTGAGATTTCATCTCGAGCCATGATTATATTCTGTCTCATGTGCATAGTACTCTCTACTCCACTCACTGAGTATTTATATACTCACTCCCCAGTTTGGTGTTTTTGATTGCAGGGCAGGTATTGTATAGAGAGGAGCAGGGTTAGTGGTTACCTGCTAGCTGTGCCGCTCCATAGTATAGTATAGTATAATGTAGATAGAGGTTTATACCCTTTTGGTGTATTATAAACCTTCTATTGTATATAGTGTATAGTTACAGTCATAGATCCTGTTGTGGATATGGGTTTGACCATGGATGGATTGGGAAGCATGTATATATATATGTGTGTGCAGATCAGTTGTGTGCCTGTGATAATGTATTGATATATATGTCCAGGTTCATTATGTGACAGATTATGTGATTGCTGCTCTGACAGGTAGTGTTGTTGTATGTATTGAGATAATCCTGACAGGTCACTATAGAAAAAGTGATCATTTTGTGCATGTATCATGCCAAATTTTTCAAGATTTATTGATGATTGATAGGTAGTAGGGTTCTACGTGGTGGCTGGTGGCCTTATGCCTACCCGCACCCTAGGACCGTCGCGGCGGCCCGCCGGGAACGGAGCGGGGGTCGTGACAAAGCTTGGTATCAGAGCAAAGGTTAAGAAGAGTCCTGTCAGAGCAATAGGGTGAGTCAGGATTAAGTATAGGATTATACTATGGAGCATAAGGTTTTTCTGTATGTTAATTTATGAGTCATTTACAATTCAGTAAAATATATTATGACTCAGTGTGTAACGACTGCCCTCTCTTTTTAACTCTTTTAGAGACATATAAAAAATACCTCCAAGGAGAGGATCTGCTCGTCCTGGAAGGAGGATGGAGCCAGATATAGCATTGGATGCGGGTTCCGCACATGTCGAGCCCCAAAGAGAAAAATCTCCTCCTGCTGATAGCCGGAGGGTTGATGATCAAGGAGAGGTAGGAAGTAGAGATGCATTAATGGAACAGTTACTGGCGGAGAATCAGGCTCTGAGAGAGCAGATTGCTCGGGGGAAACCTCCTGCCCCGTCAGTAGTATCCATCCCACCTCCTGTACCTGTGCCAAGAAGTTTGGCCAGGCGGGCTCTAGATGATGAGGGGATTACTATACAGGAATTTCTTAGGCTCAGAACCCCAGAGTTTAAGGGGGAAGAAGGTGAAGATCCTTAGAGATTTCTGGAGGAGACTGAAAAGATGATACGGAGACTGCCCTGTTCTGATGCAAGAGCTATAGAACTTGTAGGGCTTACAATGAAGGAAGATGCCTGGGGCTGGTACCAGAGGCACGTGGAGGACAGATTGTACAGTAGGAATCCTCCAACCTGGGAAGAGTTCAGGCAAGCAGTGATGGATGAGTTCTTGTCTCCAGCTGAGAGGCAGAATCGGGCTCTTCAGTTTGAGAGGCTGAAGCAGATGCCCGGAATGAGCGTATCTGAGTACGCTCGTGAGTTCACTAGATTGGGGAAGTATGCTCCTTACATCATCCCCACTGAAGCTGCCAGGATAGAAAGGTTCAGACGAGGTCTGATTTCCCCGCTTTATAATGCAGTACTGGCAGTAGAGGTCCCCACCTTGTCTAGGCTGATAGATAAAGCAAAACAGTGGGAGACCAGAAACAAAGAGGAAAGAGCTGAAAGAGAACAGAGGAAAATGAGTATGGGGAAAGGGCAAAGCAGTAGAGATAGATTTGAGGGAGTAGATCTCTCGGAGGGCCCGATGGAGCAGTCTGTACGCTCAGCTCCACCTGCCCCACGTAAGAGGAAATGGAGGGAAAGAGGTCAATCACAAGATACTTTTCTACCATCAGTACCTCGTCCTCCAGTCACTATGGCCAGAACTGAATCTAGGTTCCAATCATGGCCAGTATGTGGCATATGTGGGAAGCAGCACCCTGGCAGATGCAGAATGGGTCAGGGAGTGTGCTACAGATGTGGACAGCCGGGTCATTTTGTCAGAGAATGCCTGCAGGGTGCCACCCAGCAGTTTGTGCCTTTGGCATCCTACCCTTCTGTGCAGATGGACAGGCCTAGTAGTAGGGGGCCTGTAGGCAGAGGCAGAGGTCAGACACCAGCATCACAGCAGAGTGTTGGACCATCTCAGCCATCAGCTCCAGTAGGTAGAGGGCAAGGAAGGGTGTTCACGGTAAATCCACAAGAGGCACAGGCATTAAATGTAGCTGTGACAGGTATGCTCCTCATTGATAAGATTAAAGTTAGAGTATTATTTAATTCTGGAGCTACCCATTCATTTGTGTCCCTTTATTTTGCTAAAAAGTTAGCTAAGGATAAGATATTAATGCATATTCCCTTAGCTATTAGTACATTTGTAGGGGATAGTATAGAAGCGAAGTATGTGTATCCTACCTATGTGGTAGAGATAGAAGGTAAAACACTCCCAATTTATTTGATTTCCAATACCACACCGAGCAGAATATGAAAAGCAAATACACTCACCCCTTTGAGTAAACAGGTAATTTACTCTTTTAAATTCGAGGACGAATTTTATATAAGGGGGGGAGGATGTAACAACCCCAAAATTTTTTTTTATATAAAAAGGGATAGAATAGTCCTTTAAAATTAATATAAGGGGTAAAATAGGAAAGAATCAAAAGATAATGGCATAGTTGTAGATGCATTGAAGTGGTAAGGGTAAAATTGGAAGGAATCAAAAGTTAATGGCATAACGGTAGATATGTTGAAGTGTTAGGGGCAAAATGGAAATTTAATAATATTAAACAAAGGGTGAATAGTGTTTTGATGTGATTTAATTGGAGGGTTTGAGCTGGTGAAACCGAGAGAAAGAGGGAGGGGGTTCTCAGGCGTGAAACAGAGGAAAGAAAGAAAGAAAAAGAGAAGAAGAAGAAGAAGAAAGAAGAAGAGGAAGGGGATTCAAGGAGGAAAGGGATCCCGGTTGCACTTCCAGCTGAAGGGAAAAACGTAGATCTCCTTCCCCTCTACGCAAGGACCTCGATTTCCAAAAAGAAAAAGGTAAATATCCATCCCTATCTAGTCTTTTGATGACATTAGGCTATACAAAGGGTGGATATAGTCTAGAGGGGTCGGATAAGGGTTGTAGAGGCGGTTAAAAGAGGAAGAATCGGATTTTGACAAATTTTTCCGGCACTACGGAAAAACTGTGTCGAAGTCCCAACTTCGGCGAATTATTTAGGGGGTCAAACGGTCTCCGATGATGATGCATGTTATCTCTTTGGAATCCTCTATGAGTGTAGAATGTTAGGTAAAAATTTCATCAAATTTGGAGTCCTGAAAGTGGATCAAAACCGAGATGAAGTAACCCACTGTCAGTTCGGGTTACTGTTTATCCGGGTGGAAAATAGGGGATTTCATGCTATAATAGGGTATTAAGCCTAGATCAAGCTAAAAGGGACCTTGTACTCATGCAAGGGAGTCCCTAATACACATAAATGGTGAGTTAATTAATTAAAAAGAAAAAGAAGAAAGAAAAGAAAAGATTCAGGGAACAGGGGAGTTGAATCAATTAAAGTTCCCTATGTTATAATTGGCACGTAGATTATAGCCCTTGATACAAGACTAAATGTATTGTAAATGCATGTCACAGTTGGGCAAGAAGCTAGAAAACAAGAGGAAGAAGTTCCCCACTGCCTGCTGTAGATTTTTGGAGGCGTATCAGGGCTGTGCCGGATTGACAGGTGAGTGGGAGTCATGTACTTTGCACCATGAGCATCCTTAATTCATTTTCATGAATGTCGCCAGGTGTGAATTGATTCCACCTGAGCCTATTGATTAATTGTTGTTGTATATTCCTCTATATTTTGATTCTCCATGCTTGATTATTCTGTACATGCATTTGAGGGAACATTGAGAGGAATTACGAGGGGTTGATGAGTAATCAAATTGATTCTGAATTGTGAAATGATTTCTTTTGTAAATTGATTTCATTTTCTCTATTTTAAAGACTTGTGAGTCGTAGCTTGATTATACTCCTTTATGAGTAATTAAATTGGTTCCAAATTGTGAAATAACTTCTTTTGTAAATTGATTTCATTTCCTCTATTTCAAAGATTTGTAGAGCCTTTTTAGTGGTATATTGAGTTGTATTGCACTTCCTTGACCCTTACTCCTAACCCTGATGTTAGTTTATGATTGGGTCATGATCAAGTGAGTGGTAGTCTTGATTATACTCATTTTTAGTAGAGTATTGGGAGGGTGCATTATGGCATTTATGCATGGCTTGGCAGTATCCGCAGGACACCTATAGTCGATGGGGGTTGAACATCGGCCTTTGTGCACATAGTAGCCTTCTGGGTGGGCGGAGCCCAGTCCCTTCCTAGGGGGGGACACGGCCCTAGGCGTAGGATCGGCCGGTCCTACGACTTATATTCTGCTTGCCGCCGGGCATAGTAAGACCCCGCGAGGTGCAGTATGGCTTTCCGCGGATGTAGAATTCCCGCGAGGTGCCGTTTAGTATGTAGATGTGAGATGGATTTCTGTTCTGGATACTGGCCGGCATTTATATGATCAGTGTGGTGTCTTATCCTGCATATGCATGTGACAGTAGGGAGTTGTTGCTGGTTCGCCTAGGGCGTAAAACCCACCTCCCGACAGCTGTCTAGCATTTATGTTATCGGTATGGTGTCTTATCCTGCATATGCATGTGACAGTGGGGAGTTGTTGCTGGTTCGCCTGGGGCGTAAAACCCACCTCCCGATAGCTGTCTAGCATTTACATTATCGATATGGTGTCTTATCCTGCATATGCATGTGACAGTGGGGAGTTGTTGCTGGTTCGCCTGGGGCGTAAAACCCACCTTCCGACAGTTGTCTAGTGATGATTTCAGCATATTGACACCTGATTTGTATGTTCCAGCATTATGATCTGTTGAGCATATTCATGAGTAGCATATATGTTTACTTGATTATTCCATATATGCTTCAGATGAGTTGATATTGATTGTGGTGATATTGATGATTTACTCCATATTCTCTATGTTGAGATCATGTTCATCTTGTTATTGATCTTGAGATTTCATCTCGAGCCATGATTATATTCTGTCTCATGTGCATAGTACTCTCTACTCCACTCACTGAGTATTTATATACTCACTCCCCAGTTTGGTGTTTTTGATTGCAGGGCAGGTATTGTATAGAGAGGAGCAGGGTTAGTGGTTACCTGCTAGCTGTGCCGCTCTATAGTATAGTATAGTATAATGTAGATAGAGGTTTATACCCTTTTGGTGTATTATAAACCTTCTATTGTATATAGTGTATAGTTACAGTCATAGATCCTGTTGTGGATATGGGTTTGACCATGGATGGATTGGGAAGCATGTATATATATATGTGTGTGCAGATCAGTTGTGTGCCTGTGATAATGTATTGATATATATGTCCAGGTTCATTATGTGACAGATTATGTGATTGCTGCTCTGACAGGTAGTGTTGTTGTATGTATTGAGATAATCCTGACAGGTCACTATAGAAAAAGTGATCATTTTGTGCATGTATCATGCCAAATTTTTCAAGATTTATTGATGATTGATAGGTAGTAGGGTTCTACGTGGTGGCTGGTGGCCTTATGCCTACCCGCACCCTAGGACCGTCGCGGCGGCCCGCCGGGAACGGAGCGGGGGTCGTGACACGGGGCCTCGGCTGGAGGAGTTCCAGAGGAAGGAACCACCTCAAAGCGCTTGCGTGCCTCGGAGGCCATCTCATTTTCAGATGAGGACCTGAAGGGAGTTGAAACTCCCCATGACGATGCTGTGGTCGTCTCTATGGTTGTGAACAAATTTGATGTAAAGCGTGTTTTGATTGATAATGGAAGCTCGGCGAACGTTTTGTATTTTGATGCCTATTCCAGAATGGGGATGACGAAAAAGCAACTGCGGAGGATGAACGCCCCGCTGGTCGGCTTTACTGGGGACTCGGTCCCAGTAGAGGGCGAGGTCGACCTCCTGGTTACGGTCGGACTCGCCCCCCCGAGAGAGCACCGTGAAGATGAGTTTCCTTGTGGTGCGCCTGCCCTCGGTTTACAACGCCATCCTTGGATGACCAGGGCTCAACGTCCTCCGAGCTGTGGTCTCGACACGCCACCTGCTTATGCAGTTCCCCACCAGCCAAGGGGTCGGCGAGGTTCGTGGGGACCAAATGGTAGCGAGGCGATGCTACATGGCGACCCGTGAGGCGAAGCAACCGACAGCAGATAAAAAGCTCTCGGCCGAGGCCTTGGAGGCACGGGTCGGCCCTCAGAAAAATCGGGTAGAGCCCGGTGAGCTACTCATCCAAGTTCCTTTACGAGAAAATTTTTTCGAGCTAACCGTGCAGGTCGGCTCCGGCCTTGACGTCCGCGAGAGAGATCGCCTCGTCAGCTTCCTGCGGGACAACATGGATGTCTTCGCTTGGTCGCCCGCAGACATGCCAGGGATAGACCCGGAGGTCGCGGTCCACCGACTCCAGGTGAAACCCTGCAAGCCTGTGCGGCAGAAGAAGCGGAACGCCGCCCCAGAGCGGCAACGGGCGATAGCTGAGGAAGTCGACAAGCTCCTCAAGGCCGGCTTCATCCGGGAAATATCCTATCCAGAGTGGCTCGCCAACGTGGTCCTCGTCAAAAAGGCTAGCGGAAAATGGCGCATGTGCGTGGACTACACCGACCTGAACAAGGCCTGCCCAAAGGACAGCTTCCCCCTCCCCAGCATTGATCAGCTTGCGGACTCCACTTCGGGGCACGAGCTGCTGACATTCATGGATGCCTTCTCCGGATACAATCAGATCCGGATGGCGCCAGAAGATGAGGAGAAGACGGCCTTCGTCACCGACGGAGGTACCTACTGCTACAAGGTGATGCCTTTCGGCTTGAAAAATGCCGGAGCAACTTATCAAAGGCTGGTCAACCGGATATTCAAAGACCAACTAGGCCGAAACATGGAGGTCTATGTTGATGACATGCTGGTGAAAAGCCAGATAGCGCAAGATCATGTGGCCGACCTCAGTGAAGCATTCTCTACACTTCGGAGGCACCGGATGAAGCTTAATCCAGCTAAATGTGCGTTCGGATTCACCTCGGGCAAGTTCCTTGGCTTTGTAATCACACAGCGAGGAATCGAAGCCAACCCCGAGAAGATCCGAGCGCTCCAGGAAATGATGCCTCCGAGGACAATCAAGGAAGTGCAGCGGCTTACGGGCCGAGTTGCAGCTCTCGGAAGGTTCGTCTCCCGATCGGCCGAGCGCTGCCTTCCGTTCTTTGCGGCCCTCAAGAAGCCGAAGGACTTCCTATGGTCGGCCGAATGTCAGCAAGCCTTCGAGGAGCTCAAACGCCTTCTCGCCTCTCCCCCGCTGCTCACGAAGCCTCAGCAGGGCGAGCTCCTCTACTTGTACCTGGCTGTCTCTCCCGTAGCAGTGAGCTCGGTCCTAGTTCGGGAGGAGAGCAAGCTCCAAAAGCCGGTATATTACACGAGCCGGGTCTTGAGGGACGCCGAGACCCGGTACTCAAAGCTGGAAAAGACCGCTTATGCCCTGGTCGTCTCAGCTCGAAGGCTCCGGCCGTATTTTCAAGCTCACACAGTGGCCGTGCTGACCGACCAATCGGTGAAGCAGGTCCTGCAGCGATCAGATCGCGCCGGTCGAATTACGAAGTGGGCCATCAAACTCGGGGAGTTCGACATCGAGTACCGACCCAGGCCAGCGATCAAGGCACAGGCACTCGCCGACTTCATAGTCGAGTGCACAGTGTCGGACGAGCCCGAAGCCAGGCCAGCTCCAGCGGAGCAGACCCCGAGCCCGATCTGGACTTTACATGTCGATGGCTCCTCGAACTCGGGGGGTAGCAGAGCGGGCCTAATCCTCACCAGTCCAGATGGAGTGGTCGTCGAGCAGGCCCTATGCTTTGAGTTTCCCGCCTCCAACAATGCGGCGGAGTATGAAGCTCTCATCGCCGGGCTCAAATTGGCCGGCGAGCTGGGAGTAAGGGACCTGAGGGTCTTTAGTGATTCCCAGCTGGTCGTGAACCAAGTCCTGGGTGATTTTGAAGCCAAAGAACCCACGATGTAGGAGTATCTCCGAAAAGTGCGGGATCTCACTTCGACCCTGAGCTCCTTCCACATCCAACACATCGCCCCGACGGAGAACCTCCGAGCGGATCAACTATCGAAGTTGGCGTCCTCCCGCATGAGCGAGCTCCCGAAAGCAGCGGCGCTGGAGTACCTCCGAATACCTAGCACAGAAGAGCCCGAGCCGGCTCTCTGCATTGAAATTGAGCCAAGCTGGATGGACGAGCTCATCAGCTACTTGCGGGATGAAGTCCTCCCCAGCAATGAACGCGAGGCTCGCCGAGTCAAGCGCTTGGCTGCCCGGTACATATTGTACGAAGGTAAACTCTATCGGAGATCTTTCACCTCTCCCCTCCTCAGGTGCCTCCGTCCGTCCGAGGCGGATTATGCAATGCGCGAAGTCCACGAGGGGATTTGTGGAAGCCATATGGGGGGACGAGCATTAGCGCACAAGATTCTGCGCCAAGGATACTACTGGCCGACGCTCCAGAAAGATACCCTGGACTTCGTCCAGAGGTGCGACCGATGTCAGAGGAACGCCAACATTCAACGACGACCCTCGGCCCTACTGACCTCGATCAGTCCCCCCTGGCCATTTGCCCAGTGGGGTATCGACATCTTGGGACCGTTCCCTCTGGCGACCGGGCAAAGAAAATTCATAGTTGTCGCCATCGACTATTTTACGAAGTGGGTGGAGGCCGAGCCGGTTGCCCGGATCACCGAGCAGAAGATGCGGGACTTCGTCTGGAAGTCGATTATTTGCAGATTCGGGCTTCCCCGCATCCTCATATCAGATAATGGTCGCCAGTTCGACAACGCCCGTTTTAGGAAATTCTGCTCCGAACTTGGCATCGACCACCGTTTCACCTCGGTCGCGCATCCACAGACAAATGGAGAAACCGAGGTAATAAATTGAACCATCTTGTAGGGGCTCAAGGCCAGGCTCGATCGGTCCAAAAGACAGTGGGTCGAAGACCTGTACAACGTCCTGTGGGCCTACCAGACCACGTTTCGGGTGCCCACCGGCGAAACTCCCTTCAATTTGACGTACGGGACAGAAGCCGTCATCCCCCTAGAGATCGGGCTCCCTTCTTCGAGGGTAGAACATTTTGATACTAGCTCCAGCTCTTCGCAGCTCAGAAATAATCTTGACTTAATCGAGGAAGTAAGAGAAGCCGCCCGAGTTCGCATGGCAAAGTACCAGCAAAAGACGGCGCAATACTACAACGCCAGAGTCAAAATCAAATCCTTCAAAGAGGGGGACCTTGTTCTCAGAAAGGCGGAAGCCTCCCAGCCAACCGAACAAGGGAAGCTGGCCCCGAACTGGGAAGGACCCTACCGGATCGCACGTGTCCAGCGACCCGGAGCCTACAAGCTAAAATCTCTTGACGGGACTCCCATTCCACGGAGTTGGAGCTCCGAAAACCTTCGGGTGTACTACCAATAATGTCCCGAAGGGTCCTCCGCATCAATTGTAAATTTGACTTATTTGCAACTGTTTAACTGTGCTAAATTTCTCCTGGTGTCTACATGCTTCCAGATGACCCGGCCCAGCTCGTATATACGACCCTGCTCGGATGCAAATAGAACCGAGCAAAGCCGGGCACCGCAGCGAAAAACTCGAAACGCCGATACCTCCATCTATCGATCTCCATCGACCATCGAGCTCGGCTCGATCTCCATCAGGCATCGAGCTCGGCTCGATCTCCATCCGCCATCGAGCTCGGCTCGATCTCCATCGGCCATCGAGCTCGGCTCGATCCCCATCGGCCATCGAGCTCGGCTCGATCCCCATCGGCCATCGAGCTCGGCTCGATCTCCATCCGGCACCGAGCTCGGCTCGATCTCCATCAGGCACCGAGCTCGGCTCGATCTCCATCAGGCACCGAGCTCGGCTCGATCTCCATCGACCACCGAGCTCGGCTCGATCTCCATCGACCATCGAGCTCGGCTCGATCTCCATCAGGCACCGAGCTCGGCTCGATCCCCATCAGGCACCGAGCTCGCCTCGATCCCCATCAGGCATCAAGCTCGGCTCGATCTCCATCGACTATCGACCTCCATCAGATACCTCGACCACGGTCGGGATGCCCCGACGCTTCGGGATGACGGGGCAGTACCTACGTGGTCCCCCCCGGAAACAAATGATCGCGATCTCCATCGATCATCGAGCTCGGCTCGATCTCCATCCGCCATCGAGCTCGGCTCGATCTCCATCGACCATCGAGCTCGGCTCGATCTCCATCGACCATCGAGCTCGGCTCGATCTCCATCGACCATCGAGCTCGGCTCGATCTCCATCAGCCATCGAGCTCGGCTCGATCTCCATCAGGCATCGAGCTCGGTTCGATCTCCATCATGCATCGAGCCCGCCTCGATTATCGATGCATAATTCCAATGATAGACCCAGATCAAGATCTGGGCCCCAGAAAGCCAGTAGCGGCTTCGAGAACGGCTCCTCTATAGCCCCAAAAAGGTACGCTTTGGTTAGCGCCTATGCACTGCTCGATATATATGCTATGTTCGTTCCTACGTTGGATAGTTCTAGCGAGAAGTACCTCGATAGATACCGGGGTCTTAAGCTGAGCCAACTACAGCCAGAAACCTGGTCGAATGCGCCTACTTAACCTTTGTTTGCTTTTTTGACCGCTCGGTGAGGTTTAATCCCGAGCTCGAGGTCTCGCGATGATTAAGAGCACGGCGCCCCATATTTGGGACCCCGAGCCCTACGGTCGCCAAATTGCAACCCAAACTCAGCTCGGCAGGTCCGAGCATCCTCCGATCTATAGTACGATTAGCGGCTCGGTCCGAAGCATTAGAGAACAAAGACCAAAAGTTGAAAAGTATATTCATTTAAAAAAGCCCAGAGGCCAAGTACAAAATTGGGGATCGGCCGTGCGACGGGCGCGGACCGACCCCGAGTTACAAAAAATATATACAAGTCAGGGCGCGGCTTACGCGGCACCTTCAACCAGAATCTCCCCGAGCTCGACTTCAGCGCCCTCGGCCTCGGCCCTCTCGGCGGTAGCTCCGGGCTCACCGACCTCACCGACCTCGTTGCCTTCAGGCGCAATCTCGGGGGCGGATTCCCGAGCTGCCTCTTCTTCGGGGACCTCCGGGGCCGCCTCGGCAGGCTCTGTCCCGAGGCCCTCGACTCCAGCTCCAGGCTGAAGCAGATCCAGATCGAACTCGGGGCAGAGCTGGCGCAGCTGGTTGCGGAAGTCGTCGAACCCTTGGACAAGGCCGTTGACGGCTTCCTCCTCCAGTAGCTCCTGGAACTCCTCCGACTCTTTGAAGAGCCGGACAGCGTCTAAGGCCCGCTTCTCGGCCTCCTCCTCTCGGACTCCGAGCTGAGCCTGGAGCTCCTCGACCTTGAGCTCCGCCTCTCTTATTGCTTGCTCACGCACGGAGAGCAAGGACCGCGCCTCGGCCAGGCGAGCCTCGGAGGCCCGCAGCTCCGACCTTGCCAAAGAATGGGCAGCCTTCTCCTCGTCAAGCCCCATCGTCAGGAGCTTGGCTTCATCCTCGGCAGCGCCCACTCTAAGCAAGATCTCCTCCTTCTGGAGCCCTAGTTCTCGTGCTCTCTTCTCGGCCTCTTCTTGGGCTCGCATGCACTAGCGAGCCCGTTCCTTGTAATCGGCACCCAGAGTGATCAGAGTGTCGACCTCGAGGAGATGCTGTAAGCGAAACAGGGGTCAGGTCGAGGACAAGTAAAGGGCTAGGTACAAGGAGTCGCTAAAGAAAAACTTACCCGAACGGCCGAGAGGCGGGCCGAATCCAGAAATTGATTTAGGCTCATAGCCTGAATCTTCGCCCTATCGGCGAGAAGGATTGCGACACGGAAGAGTTGCCGCGCCGTCTCGATGTTTTCGAGGGCGGAGTTGCCCTCAGATAGCCTCCACTCGACGGTGTAGGTCCGCTCCCCTCGTTCTTCCTCCTCTGGCGGGGCGGGAGAGCCGGGCCTCGCCACCACCGGGGAAGGCGGCCTCGCAGCCCTTCTGCTGCTGCTCGGCTCGGATGCCGAGCCCCCGAGCCTGGTTGAAGGCCGGCCCGGTACCTGTGAAATAGGCGCAGGGCACGCCAGCGCCAAGACCTCACTCCCCGAGCCTCCGGGATCGGAGCTTTGACCTCCCCTCGCGCCTTCAGAAGGGCCGACTCAGGGAGCGGCGATCTTCGCCTTTTTCTTCGGCTCCAGCGGCTCCCCCGAGAGCTCGGCGGCCCTCTTGCGGAATCGAGCATATATGACCTCGCTCTTTGTCACCATCTTTGCGATGTCTGCAGGGACGAGCAGAATGTGTTAGACAAAAAGAGGAAAGAGGAAAAAACAAACTTCCTACTATTACCCTTACCCTGAGGGCGCGCCGAGCTCAGGCCTACATTCACTAAAGCGTCCTCGCTTATGAGGCCGCTTAGGAGGATACCGTCCCCGAGGCTGCGAATGTCGTCGAGGATCCCCTGCTCGCGCGCAGTAAGCTTGGGAATTTTATTGGCACTCCTGAGTTGGCTCGGCCTCCACCTAGGGTCAAACCCCCATGTTCGCTCCGAGCCCAAAAAGAAGAATTTCTTCTTCCAGTCATGGATGGACGACGGAGCGCCCTGGAAGAGTGGCCGACCCGCCCGAAGGGCGATGTAGAGCCACTCCCCGTCTCCCGGATTCGACTTTAACATAAAAAGTCGCCGGAAGACGTTCACAGAGGACGGGATCCCGTACGCCAGACATAGCGACAGGAACCCGATGATGGTCCTCCATGCGTTTGGAGCGAGCTGCGCCGGGACTAACTGGTACTCCGCGAGCAGCTCGTTCACAAACCCATGAAGCGGGAACCGTAGGCCGGCCCAGAGTGCCTCCAAATACACTCCGATCCGGCCTACCGGGGGATTCGTAACACGGTCCCCCAACCCGGCGGGTTCCAAACGGAACCCGTGCAGAGGAAAAAATCACTCCTCGACCATCTCAACCTCTACCTCGCTCATGACGGACGCAATGTCATTCGGACCAGAACCCATCGGAAAGGAGAGGAAGAAGGGAGACTCCGGACAAAAAAGAAAAAAAAGAAGAAGAGAACCTGTCGGAAGTTCGCCGGAAATCGGTTACTCCAGACTGAGAAGAAAGTAGGAAGAAGAAGAAAGGAGGTAGGAGGTGGCCCAAGGAAGACTTATATATACACCCCTCCAACGGCCCGGATCCGCGGGACGGAGCGCTGCTCACCGACCAGATCATGACACGTGTCAACCCTAGTAATTAAGACGCCGCATTCAACCCGAACCGGCACCTCGAGTACGGGAGCGTCGCGTCGGATCGTATGGTCTCGTCTTGAGCCCACGACGCGAGGACACTTCGAGAAGCGAAAAGGGGCTGACGAAGCGACTGCCCATTATTAGCGCCTTGGAACGTGCGGAAATTCGAAAATCCCCCTAAGCTACATTAACACGGCCAAAACTACTTCCCGCGCTCGAACTCCCGAGTAGCTCGAGCTCGGAAGTCGGGGGGTAGTGTTGGGGGAAAAGTGTTGCCGCATCCTCGGCCGAGCGCGTTCCGCCAAGCAGGGGCCAGCCAAGCAGGCTGAGGAGCCGGCCGAGCGCATTCCTCCGAGCAGGAGCCGGCTGAGCCCGTTCCGCCGAGCAGGGGCCGGCCGAGTAGGCTGAGGGCCGGCCAAGCAAGCCCCTGCGCGGGAACCGGCCGAGCGCATTCCTCCGAGCAGGAGCCACCCGAGCGCATTCCTCCGAGCAGGAGCCACCCGAGCGCATTCCTCCGAGCAGGAGCCACCCGAGCGGACCTCCTGGGCGGGGTCCGACCTAGCAATACTTAGTCTGGCCAACCCAAGAACGCCCAAACCATATCCTGAGGCCACGTCCTCCCACAGCTTAGTCGGGAGATTACGTGTTGACTTCACCAACAGCCGACGTATATGAGTCGTGCAGACTCCCGGTTTACTCAACAATCAAAACGCATGGCGTTCGCAGGCCCTCAGCTTACTCAACAATTAAGGCGTATGGCTTCCATCGCTTACGGACACCAAGCCTTTCACGGCAAACTCACATGCCCATAAATGACGGCATGGCTCCATGACGACTTGGGCTCCGGCCTAATCTCCTGCGATGATGGCGTTGACTTACATGATCGGGCATTAAAAGATTGATCGTACGACAGACTCTGTCACATCACAGGTGAACTAGCTCTCCCTATAAAAGGAGTATTTCTCCACTCAAAGGGGGGGCTCTCTCTCTCTCTCTCTCGGTCCATTTTTTCCCACATATTGCCCCTGTGCTGACAAAAGCATCGGAGGGCCGGCGCCGGAGAGCCCGGCCACCGGCTTCTTGCAGGTCTCCAGGAAGACGCCACCGCCGACGGACCGTCACTCGCCACCCAGGCGGCGGAGCCTCCCCCTTCCGGCCGACGGTCGCCCCCGGGTCCAATTTCCAGCAACAGGTGCATTAGATAGGAGAGTTCTAGAGAGGAGCATCAGAGACTCCCAGAGACACCTCAGAGTAGCATTCCCACTGGCATGAGCCTAAAGTCACATATTTCTACACTTTCTCAAATTGTAGCAAATCTGAGGTACGAGCTATCAAATGTTTCATACCTTGTGTTGGTCAACATAGGTGGAATGGTGATAAAGAGAGGGACATGAGGATTCTACGAGATTCAGTGCATGCTAATGTTTTGTCGATGTCCATAGAGGCCGGAAGCTGAGAGCGCGGATTATGGAGTCTGAGAGAAGCTCGGGATTAGTCATGGAGCTTGTCATAGGTTCTCGCCACTTGGATGACATCTCTTATTGCAACCCTTGGGAGACTGATGCGGGAGTTGGGGTTCATCTCTACAATTGCACAAACTTCCATTGCCCCTAGGCCCTCAATACTAGTTCCTTGATCTCTTAAGCAGCCAGGACCATCCTCTTCTCAGCCATTCATATTAGGACCAAGAGTCATAGAGGCTATTCCTTGACCCATCATAGCCCTTACCAGCACATTTCTTCAGAATTTTTATCTGATAGTAATTAGAATTTTTCTAGTTGATGTACCTACTTCTCAGGATACTTCGTACTGTTGATATTTGGCGCTATAGTTACATTCCATTTTGACTGTATTTTGGATGTGTTTTGATGTATTTACTCTAATTATACTTTGTTTTAATGTATGATGTACTCTATTTTGTTGTACTCTAGTTGTACTTTGAGGCACCATGTTGTGTTGAAGGTAATTTGTAACACACTACTTTATATTTTAATGAATGGTATCTTTTCCTTCTTATACAATCTTGTGCATTATTGATTGTTTAATCTATTCACTTGATGATGACAAAATGGCAAAGTATGATAAGTATATGCAAATTTACACTGCAATTCTGTAAATGCTTTGGTATGTTAACAATAAAGCTATACATAAACTAAAACAAATGCTAAAGATGCTAATGCAAATGCTCTGATACATTAAGAATGTGATGAAAACAAATGCTCTGATACACTAACAATATGATGCTAATACAATTGAAATTGTGTAAATATGATGTTATACACACTAATGCTCTGATACTTGCTATAACTCATTAATATTTATCACAATAAACAGCTTCGTTCTTGCTAAAGTTTTAATTTTTGCTCTGACACAAAACATAAAGCTTTCTAATTTAGATAATAAAGTTAAGCATGGTTATTTTGAAATTAATATGCATTGTTGCTCTGAATCAATATTTTCAAATATATATTTATGCCTTATTACATCAATATATTGTGATACATATATTTTGATACATAATAACTTTGCTCTGAATCAATAAAATTAAGTTCCACAATTCTGGGTCTGATACATCACCATCTTATACTTCATGATTCATATCCTTGATGTATCTTGCAGACAAATTAGTTATGTGAATCCTATACACACACCATGGTTTATCTTACATATACTCAAAGTTTTGTTATCATAAAAATGGAAGAGATTGTTGACTTAATGGATTAATTTTAATGAGTATAAAATATTTGAGTATGCTACTAAATGTTGTATATTGTTAGAGTAATTAGATTATTCTATTGGGAAGCTAGATATATTTGAAGAGTTTTGGAAGGTTGGAGGAGCATTAAAGTTAAAATCTCAAAGTTTGAGATGCATTTGACAAGTTTTATAGAGTTCTACAGTTGAGGAGTCGACCCAAGTTGAATGGAGCTGAACCCTGGAAGATCGCAAGCACCAACAGAAGCGAAGAAATTTTGAAGGTCTCAGGAGTCAACCCCAACACTTTATGAGTCGACTCCAGCACTCTAGAAGTTGACCTTAACATGCAAGAGCTGATCAGCACAAGTTCAGGAGTCGACCTTTACAGGTCAGGAGTCAACCCCCATAAGTCCACAGTTGAGCCTAAGATGCTAGGAATCGAACCCTAAATGGCTACGGGGTGAAGACAGAAGATTGTGATTTTCAGCTGTTTCAGGAGTTGACCCCGACCAAGGAGTAGACCCCAAGTGATCACGAGTCAACCCCTCTGCGTGTAAAAGCTCCAACAACTAGTTTTCCAACAAGCACAATCCGTATTAAATACCCTCCAATGACTAATTTCACCTCTCTAATCGCCAAAAGAGCTTCTCCGACCACTCTTTAAGACGTAAAAGCCTCTAAAAATCAATTGAAGACAAAGAAAAAATAAGAGGAAAAAAGTTTCACATTCAACAGCATTCAATACAAAAGCAACCACCACTTCTATTTGAGATTCTGTCTAGAAGTGGGCAATAAGAGCTTCCCTCGATATTCAAGCATGCCGAAAAAGGTTCTAATCAGCTCATACAAGGAGTATTGAGGTTATAAAAGCTTTTCTTTTCAATCTTGTTGTACTTGGGATTATTAAGTTTCAAAGGGGATCAAAACTTAGTATAGGTTGATCCATACCTTGAAATGAAGTGTAAAGGCTCATCTGCGCCTGGAAAACGCAGTGATTAGCTTGAGTTAAGCTAGTCATTCCGATCAGTGGTATCCGATATTTGTATTCGTGGTAATATGAATTATGGATTAGAAATTCTCAAGGAAGGAGTCTTCGGGAGTGGACGTAGGTATTGGGCTTAGTATCGAACCACTATAAATTTTTGTATTTGTGATGCTACTAATTGTGTTGTTTGTTGCATTTTATACATTAATTAATTAGCTGCATATATTTGGTATCTCACTATACATACATTTTAAAAACTTTGTTTTCCGTTGCACATTCTTGCAAAATTTTTGAAAAATCCATTTCACCTTTCCTGCCTTCTAGGTTGCTTATCAAGCAACAACTAGTTATTAAACCCAAATCTTGTATTATGGATAATTTCCTATCGCATTATCCTCTATCGATGCCCCTTAGTGGGAACATATTTCGTTTTGCCAACATAAAGTTCTTTCAAGGTGGTAGCTAAGATTGGAAGCGGTAAAGTTCAAGTTGGATGGGATCAACATGATTTGCCAAAATCTTAAAGGCATTTTTAGTATTTGGGGCCACATAACATGGTGACACTTCTAAAGTTTATGTAGTTCCGATATGGTTTTGACTGTTCTAGTTTTAAATCCAAATTTGTTGTCATTTTATATATAAAAAAAAAAAACTAAAGACTTCAAATAGCACTGGAGATCATACTTTAGATTTATTCAATTTATTATGAATTCAGGATTCATTGGATAAAATTATTTGTATTGTTTAAGGAATGGGTGCATCGTAGATGAATGATGGATAGATGTTACTCCATTGATGGATGGATGCGACTCCATTCTCGAATTGCAGATGTTATTTGTATGCACTTATTTATTTATTTTCATATTGTAAAATATCATATAAATATATCATGAATGCTTTTTAGAGAAAGGGACATGGCAGTGGTGGGAGGAGTCGCAGTTGGCTCTTCAAGGGAAGGAAAAGCCGAAAAGCCAAAAAAAAAAGGATAATTAAGAGTGGTGAACAGAATCTAAATAGAGGAAGGCTTGAGAGTACTCAAGGTAAAGGTTTAATGTGAGGCACCCACTAGCCCTAGACACAATGGCCTAGGCCCATCTTTCTTATATGGAAGGGCCTAGGAATGTGTACCATACATCTACTGAGTAAGCACATAATGTCTAGGAGATTAGACACCCAGAATTTAGCCCTTGAGCACACCAATGATACAATTAGGACTTAGATGGTACAGGGATTTGTAAGAAGTAAAATCAAGGGATATTGGATCATATCTACCTACTTAAATGCTAAAAAGCAAAAGGAATGTAAAAATCTACAAGCTACTCAACTGGCATTTAAGAATTGAGTTAGAGTAGGCAAGAAAAGAAAAAAGTATTTTCATTATCAAGGAGCAAGAAATTTCAATCAATTCAAGTCAATTATATGATATGAATTGCTTGAGATCACAAGAAAGTAAAGAAAATACAAGAAGAAAAGTAGGGAGCTTCTCTAATGATAGATCAACATGATCTGGTTTGTTTCCTTCTCTTTAGAGGATATCCATTGGGATCTCCCCTATCTTGGACTCCTCTTTGCTTAAAACCTTTTTTAATACCAAATGGGGTTGCTCCTTGGATTGGGGAGATCTAGATTTAAGAGAATGTGATTAAAATAACAAAGGAAGGAGAAGAGAGAGGGCTAAGTTAAGGCAAGATCTAAGCTAAAACTAACAGATCAATTGGAAAAGGATTAGAATAGCTACAAGGAATTAATTCTCCCCACACCATTCGGAAATTTGTAGCTAGAGGAGAGAGAAGTCAATGTTAGAGATTATAAAATTTTGAATTAGAGAATAGTTGAGATGATGCTTAGTGGCATCCAAGTACCATCTTAACGAGCGGTATGGATTAAGGCTAGGTTCAAGGGATGAGGTTTTCGTTCCTATAACTAATGGCTTAGAATATTTACTCCTTTTAAGTTTAAGAAGAAAAGTTAGCTAGAGCTCAAAAATATTAGATCTATTTGATATTCTAACCTTTCTTTATCTTTTAATTTTAGATAGATTTTAGATATTTTTGGAATGGTTTTGATTGGTGGAAACAGAAATGCCCAAAACTATGAAATTTTAACTGGAACACCTAGTCCAGGTGGGGAGACTATGGTTCATAGCTAAGCCCAATAGATGCTTGCTTGGTCCTTTTTTTTGAATGCATTTGTTTGATCCAATTTCAAAAGTCATAAAATTAAGGCAAAAATGAACCACATTGGCCCAATCGACTTGCATATGGGGAAATTGATCATACTAGGCTTGGAGAAGTCTAAATTAGAGTAGAGGGGAGATAGAATTTGTGGGTAATTTGGTGCGAGCTAGATTAGCTGGTGAATAGAGAAAGTTGGGTGAATTCAAGTTAGCCCATTCATGTCAAATTATAAAATTATTGGAGATTTTGCTCGATTGAGCCCACGGCTGGTTAACTGGAGATAGAATTTGGCGAATCGTGGGGTAAATTAGGGTTTAGATGAATTGGAGTAGGAGGAATTGCATTGAAATGAGTGGTTTAGGGTAAATGAATCAGTTGATTTAATTATGATTAGGTCTAATCGAGGGTGCAATTAATCAAATGAAGGTGTGATTGACTAATCTTTGGTTAATTGAAGTAAGAAAAAGGGATTTAGTCAAATGAAAATCTAGTAAAGGAACTTTTAATTTAGGAGCACAATTCTTATTGATTTCAGGCTTGAGAGATCAAGAGTGGATACCTGGGGTATCTACAATTGCATTTTTTTAATCCAAGACTGGGTGAAGAGGAAAAACAAGAAACAATCCATGTCTACTAGCATAGTTACTAGAGGTAGTATGCTTTGTTTGTAGGGCCATCATACTGTCACAGTTGTCAAAGCTTGTGATATTTGGGTGTAGAGCTTGACTAGAAAATTTGTGACCATATTTTGGAGTGAAACTTGTAGTAACCTTGAACTTAGGATAAGGACATGATAGCCAGATATCAAAGAGGATCTTGGCGTGAGTCCACCATGGCTATCCTCAACCTGAACTAGTCCAAAAAAACTTAAATGATATAACTTCAAACTAAGCTTTCTCCTCCAATGTTAACTGTGATCTTGGGTATGAGCGTCTTTAACTTTCTTGTTATTTTGGCTGGCTTTTGGGAAGAGGGCCCTGAAAATGCAAGGATTAAGAAAAATAAAAAGAAGACAACGTACCTATTGTGGCAAAGAAAGTTTTTTTGACTGCAGATATTAGCTTAGAATGAGGATTTTTCAAGAAAAAGTACCAATTATCTTTACAAATTGGTGCACAAAATAAGAATAATAAATATTTTTGTAGTTCTCTTTGAATAGGGTTTGCATTTTTTTGGTCCTAGTAAAAGTTTCTTTGAATGGCATCAATTAAGAACATGTTTTGCATGGGAAATTACACAATTCATTGGGAATTTTGTAAAGGTGAAGACCTATTTTAAACATCAGTAGAAGAATGATAGTGTTTTTTTTCAAAAATGACTCCTATTGGAAGAAGACGCCACGTTAAGAAAAATATGAAAATTTATGAGAAGTCTACTAGGGATAAGAGTTTGAGATTGACCTCTCATTTCGCCTATTCAAAAGGCAGATCTTTATCCCTTTCTATTCATCCTTGTTTCTTCCTTGCAAAATATCCATATTTCGACTCAGATCGTGGTCTGAAAGCTTGGATCTTTCTTTGCTTGGCTTGGTGGTTTCACATCTTTGATTGGATCCACGGAAGACCAAGGGGATGCTTCTCCTCCATATTGCAACCATGCCTACTGTGACTGCGCTCAGGTTTAAGGACACGCAGAGCCTTTCCTCCATTTCAATGCGAGTCCCAACCTCTTTTCCCTCGTCTTTTTTTGCTTGCATCTCAGTTGAATTCCTAATTTGCTAACTACTTTCACACCACTTGCTATTCTCATGCCATCTTCATGATCTCTGTTTCTCCCGATTTCCTTTTCCATTTTCTTGGGCATTTATAAGAGAACGCTTGCTCTACCTCAAAGTCATGATATTAAAGGTGTTCCTTGGTTTCCCTAATAATCTTATCATTCTTTCATCGAGCATGCAATAATCTAAGCGGTGTACACCTTAGCGAAGCGTCTAAAGGTGCTACTGAGGACTATCGGGTTTGGTCCCTCGCTGGACACGAGCCTTCAACAGAGACTAGCAATACGTGAAGACACTTATTAAGCATTTTCGGACCGAGGTAAACACAATTTTGTTTCCATAGTGTGAGATGGAGCGGACACCACTAGATTTTAGTATCATTATGACAAGCATATAGCCATAGATTTTGGAGTGCTTCCCTAGTACGTAGCTCACTGATAGTGTTCAGCGTGGTCTCTTTAGAGAGATATGACATCTGGGATCCTTAGGGTGGCTGGATTATATGAGCAAATCTATAATAGCAGAGTGAAGGAGTACCTAGCTAAGGGGTCCCCTCTAGTGATCTTCCATGCCAGTCTTCCTATGGGGAAGATGTCATTAGTGGGGAAGATAACCTTAGTGTTAACAGGTTGGTAACACTATACCATGGACTTGGCATAGATGCGAGAGTTTATATGACTGGTGCGGAGCTACACATGTTCATTTGATGGCCTTTCTTTACAACTTTGCTCTCAGCCATTCTTGTAAGCATTGTTAGTTCTAGTATGCCCTTCAGGTAAGCTTTTCCTTTACATGTTATAACTGTTCTTGATTTATCAATAGCTACTCAAAGTTATTGGGCCTACGACTATCAAACCCTCTATCAGTCCCATGATCCTCCTCCGTGGACTATTCCATCCCTCAGATTTGGTATTGGAGAAAGGCACCAATTTGATGAGGCTGTGCTATGAGATCCGTTATCGCATTGACGGACATGCAGGTAAATTTTATCTTCTCTCGTCAACTTCAAGTTAAGCCTCTTTTCTCTTCCATTGATTCATTATTGATTCATTGTTTTTACGTCTGTAAGTGGTGTAGCAACTCTTCGCTTGATCTATTATGACCAATGACCAGGCCGCCACTTTTTACGAAAGGAGCAAGAGGATTATATCATTAGAATTTTTTACATACACATCTTTCTAAAATATTAAAATTTTTATGGATATCCTTCTAAAATTTGTATTGACATATATGCCCTTAAAAATATTTATTTTGTATGTATATTCTTTCTTTTTTCTTTTTTTCTTTCATATGTGACCACACCATCTGACGCCGTTAAGAAATTAGCGGTTTAAAATTAAAAATAATTGAAATGCTCTTCATAGATAGATATGCAAAAAAAAATGTTTATAAGGATAAACATGTAAATAGAAACTCTGGGAGAGTATTCATACAATGTCCAATATTTAAGAGGGTTCACATGCAAAAAAAATTTTAATTTTATGTTTGTCTATTTCAACTTGTTTTAACACTTAGATTAGTCTAGTGTTTGCTTCTTAATATTTTTTGTACAAATATTGCTCAAGAAAAAGACAGATTCGATAATTAGATAACAAAACGAGTTATAGAAGTTCTTTCACTAATCATGAGATTGTTCTACTTTTTTTTTCTTTATTTATAACAACCACTATATCTTATTCAATCAAGAACTAACTTATAATATTTATTGTCATGGATGCATATATGAGGTCATATATTAAAATATAGAAAGAGATTACAATATTTTAAAGGTACATGATTGATTACAATGATCAAGCTTTCTTGCTACTGCTGTGCTCATAGGTGTAAGAACAATATTAATCATCTCTAAGCAAAATTATTGAAGGACTTCAGAGTCTTTCAGACTTACAAACAATCTCCATAGCTATGTGGTAGAAGGTCATCCCTTATGTTGTGTACTTTAAGCCACGTTTCTTTTGGGTTTCGATTTTCTGAAAGGAAAAAAATCTAGTGTATAAAGCCCATCTTGTCAAACAATTTTAAATCAATCATTAGTTTACATATGAGAAACTTTTCAGCTCTAAAAAGATAAATATTTAAAATCTCATATACTAAAAATAAATGTTGCAAATCTTTTACAACACTTTTCTTTAAATAATTCATAAAGGTAAAGGCAATACCTGACCATCTTCATGTAACAAAAGATACAGTGAAGGAAGAACTTCAATGGCAATGAGAGGGACTCAGATTCCAGTGACGAGAACTCTAACAAATGGAAGAGAGGGAGAAGGCCTACCTACAATAGAGAAGGGAGTCGAGAGAATGGTTTTGATTTCAGATGGAAAAAGAGAGATGGATCGAGAGAGATCGAAAAATTTTTCAAAGAAGATAAAGATATTTGTTCTTAGCAAGACCCATTAATATGTTATCCGCTTCAGGGATAAAAAGATAATTTGATAATTTTAATTATTTTTTAATTTAAATAAATATAATTTTGGCTAATTACGTCAGCCGAATCGCTATGTCAACAGTATTCATAAAAATAGTGTTTTATGAGGTATACATACAAATACCAATTTTGTAAGGATATTCATATAAATTTTAATATGTAGGAGGATATTTATGAAAAAAATCAAGAATTTTTTTTTTTGCATATAGACCCTCCTAAATATATGAAATTGCATGAATACTCTCGCAAAATTGCTATTTCATATATACTCTTATAATGTTTTTTTTTTGTAAATTTATCCATTAAAAGTATTTAAGTTATTTCAATTTTTAACTGATAATTTCTTAATGGTATTAGATGACAAGGGTATTTATGCAAAAAAAGAAAAGAAAAGTATATATATATAAAACAAGTATTTTATCGAGATATATATATAAATATTAATTTTAAGAAAGTATTCATTTAAATTTCAATATTTAGAAGGTTTGTTAGAAAAAAAACCTTATATTATATTATGGATTAAGAACCTCGTCCTATTTCCTCAAAGAGTGATAAGACTTCCCTATATTTCCTCAAGGAGCGATACTTCGGACAGTTGCTAGGGCATCCTCAGCTATAGGACCCCCCTTACCAACATGTGGGTTCAGAATGTCACTCAATTCTCATTTTTTATGCAAATTCAAAGGATGATGCAATATGACAACGAAATGGCACATCATTTGCTAGCGGGTCCCACCCATAATGAGGTTGCTTAAAGGAGCATGGGATGGTAGCCTTGGGAGTTCTTCAGCCTGGGGAGCCTCCTTATGAATAATGCCCATCTGATGTTGATCGGATATCCATTGATTCCTTATCCACAAGAGCAGATTCTCGTAAGTAAATTATTTCAAGAATGGCTTTTTTTGTATTTCCACGTCTAACCTATTTTATTTAATTCCTTCAAACCTGGATCCTCGCATTTCAGTGAGGGGTGGCCGTGGCCAGGCACACGCCCAAAGACATTGGTAAGATGTCCTAGGCATGGCCACATCTAAGGCATTGGTAAGACATTAGAGTGAGTGAGTACATATGTGTCTTGTTTGTGAAGGTTTTTTCTTTTATTTTTCCTTCATTATTATGATATAATACGAACTCAATTTTGATGAATTTTATATTTTCATAAACAAAATGATTTCCAAATGTGCCATGTATATGCCGTGCTTCTTCTAAAATCCTAAAACGGAAATATAAAAAATAAAAAAAGAAATAGTGGATAAAAAATTTTATGAATGCTCGATTGTTAATCACAAATATTTAAAATCATTGGCAATTCAAAACACAAACTGACCCCCGGTCTATGCAAATGCATGGCTTAGGATATGCAAAATTTTGGCTTGAAACCCGTTTCAAATGTATAAAACCATGTTGATTTGAAATTGTTTAGAAGGTTAGGGTCTTGTTGGGGTTGTGTGCAATATCATTTTTTTATGAGTCTTGGGATTCGGTGCAACATTTATCAAACCTGCATTTTGAGCTTCTTCGTTGGTCCAACACCTAGGAATCTCAAAAGTAGGGTATTTGAGAGTGAAAAGGAGAAAGAAAAAGCTCCTAGTTTATCATTTACTATAGATTTTCAAAATTAATTTAGAACACAAGAGCACTAATGCATAATGTGATATGGATAGAGCTGTCCAATACACCTTAGTAATCCTTTGATTCGGCTCAATATGTGGGGTTTTCTTGTTTTCTAAGGTTGTTCTGACATTAAGCTTATTTCGAATGAAGGTTTTATATAGCTCAAAATTGCTCTGATCAATATACTTTATTCCTCTGAATCAAGATGCACTAGATTGCTCTGGCAGCTGTGTTATTTTGCATCCTATATGCATACAAGTAATGTTATTGTTCCTTTCTTTTACCTCACGCAACACCCATGATATCTTCCATTGAACTACATGGTGTCATGCTAACTAAACTTTAGTGCCAAAAAATAAATAGGTGAACTTAGATGACTTAATGTGTATTATGAATCATCATAAGTATTTTACTCAGAATAGTAACAAAGAGTTATGTGTGCACTTTTCTGTCAAGCATGCAAGTTTCTCCAAATTTTGAAACTTTATATATTATAAGACTCTAAAACTTAGACAACAATAGATGCCTCACCTACCTTAGATTTTCGTGTATGATCACAAGTAATTTGGTGTTTTGGCATTGCTTGGCCAGAATTGGCTCTATTTTGCCCATGGAAAAGCAACACCTATCTTTTCTTTAACAAAGCAAATTGGTTCTAGTTTTTTCTGCTCAAAACCTAGATAAAAGCCTACACTTATGGAGTAGTGTTATCCAATTATTTTTGAATGGATGAAATAGGTCTAGCACAACTTATCCATGTTGGGCTCTATTCAATCTGTTGAGTAGTATCATCCATCATTTATTTATTGACGTGCATTAAAAGTCGATTTCAGATGATGCCCAATAGCACTTATTGATTGACTTAAGGAGATAGTTATGGCTCAAGATTCAAATTTGGATCAATGGATGACTTGGATACTTTCTCCTAAATCTGATGGCAAAATTCTTCCCATTCATTTATTTTGGGATGGAAAGTTAGAGTCCAAAAATTACTTGGGATGAAGATGTCCAAAATTATAAAATTGTAGCTATCACACCTAGGCAATAAGGGAAGGCCGTTGCTCAAATTTTGGTCTAATCTAGCTCAAATTTTGGTCTAATCAAGCTCATTTGATATAGTTTTATGCTCAAAATTAAACCAGGATGGTCCAACTAGCATGTGTAGGAAATTGACCAAATTAAGGGTGAGGAAGTCTTATCGGACCTATAAATTACTAATTTGGGTGGTGAGAAGGTGGATTTGCGAAATAGTTTGAAGAAAATTGGATTGGGATTATGAATTGGGTAAAATTAGGTAAATCAAGTTAATAGGTTCAATTGAAATTAGTGGCAGTGGGGAGTTTTGCTCAATTAAGCTCAAAATTAGTCAAATTGGAGATAGCATTGGGTTGGAGAGTGAGTGAATTAGGTTTGAAATGAAGTGCAATGGGAGGAATTAGATCAAAACAATGGAATTAAGGTTCGAAACTGGGAAACTGATTACTTGATGCAATTTATTGCAATTAGCTCTATGTACAATTGATTGATTGAAGGTGGAATCAGGAGAATATTGACCAATATAGGGGAGCAAAATAGGATCCAATAAAATGAAGTATTTTTACTTGAGAAGCTACACCTAAAAGCTTTGTAGAGGATGCTTGGAGGTGTATATACTTATAAAGTAATGATAAGAAGAACCCCTTCTAGATACCCAATTGTTTGTAATGTGTATGCAGATTGACTATTTCTATTGCTTCTTCTAGACTATTAGACACCATATCTTCATGTAAAAGTTGTCCCAACATGCTTCCAATTGAAATATGGTTGATTGCATTCATTAGGTGGTAGACAAATACTTTTTTGCTAGCTAAATTGGTCTAATCACTGGATGGAGGGTAGGTAACTAATATATGATAGCTCATATATTCTTCCTTTATCTATGCATGGCTTTGCTAGGTGCACCAATAATGATTTTCGAACTATTGTCATGAATATTTTTTGCTTCCAACTACGATATGACTTCATCTATATTCAATGTTAGTGAAAACAAAAATAAAAAAATAAAAGTAGTTGAACCCATGTATGTATAAATTATAGGTATAGCAGGTGCAAAATAAAGGACAACAGCTCAAATCTCTATTTTGCATCGGGATTTCATGAAATCAAAAACTTTATGTCTTCAATTTTGGAATTTATATGATATTTGAATCAATCCTCATGAAACCAAAACCATTGTTTAGCATCTTTATTTTCAACTACCATGTTACTTTTATGTAATATGTATATTTGAGTAAATCCTTTTTTAATGCATTACATTTCACGTAATGTGGCATGATCAAGGAAAAGGCTAGAAAGGGGTAAAGAGAAAGGGTTAGTTTGTTCGTAGTCATTTTTTATTTTTTATGGCTTTTACTAATTTGACTTTAGGAATTTGATAAATTCCAAGATCAACTTTCTATACTACTCTTTAATTGGTTACTTCTAACTACAGAAGGTTTAATGTGCTTTTTACATATTATCTTTAATGTTAAAAAATTAATTGAGATCATATGACCAAGCAGTAGTAGTTTTGTTTAAAATTATGGGAACATCTGGTTATGATACATAATACTTCACATTAGTAAAGTATAATAGATGATGACTCATGCATTAATGAGTACTTTATTAGTTAAAATTGTGAGACCAGTGTTCAATGCATTTTGGATGGGCTAATAAAAAATAATAACATGGTCTAATATTAAATATAGTCAAGCAATCAAATTGTAAGGCTAGAGCTTATAGCAATTAGAGAGGGCTCTATTTGCATAGCATTTTCTATAAAAATCAGTATTCAAGTTACAAAATTCAAAAAGAAATTATCAAAGACATATCAAATCTAGCTTTACACATCATACACTATATAAATAAAAAAATCATCAACTTTATGCACCTAAAAGCTATTCTTGTAGTTAAAGAGTCAAATAAGTATTTCCACAATATATTTTTATTAGAAAAAGTCCAAGATAAAATATCAAAAACTGAAAGGAACAGTTATCTAATCATATTTGATGGAAACCTTACCATATATATTGTTACATGGAATAAGAGACCAAATGATATGAATGAAAAAGAGAAGTTCTAAACCAATCCTATTAACATCAAAACCAAAATTCTTGAGAGGAAGGAGTTTTTGATAATTAGCCTCACTTGGGCAAAGGCATGACTGAGAGATTGCTAGCCTATTGCATTTTAGAGAAAGAGAGGGAGGTTATAGAATACAGATAAGGGGGGTGGAGAGGAGAGGAAATGAGAGATAGAGAAGCAGGAGAGGAGAGAGATGGAGAATACAAGGAAAAGAATGGAGGAATGAGTGAAAGGAGTGAGGAAAGAAGAGGGAGGGGGATGGGGAGAAAGGAAAGATAGCAATAGGAGAGAGAAAGGGGAGTGGAGGAGATAGGAAGAAGAAAGAAGGGGAGAAAGAAGGGGAGAGGAGTGAGAGATAGGAAGAGGAGTGGAGAGGAGAGACAAACTGGGTTGGCATCCTATTATCTCTAAGTTGTGATACTTTTTGTCATTTCTAATGGAGAGAGAGGCATTAATACCTCATAGGGCATTATGAATTAGAATTGACTGGATGACCAAAGAGTTGATTGAACCAATTTCCATATCTAGTCGACCTGAATCGAATCCATACATACATAGTATGTATATATTTACCTATGTATGTAAATAAGGATACCATCAAATTATCTATATAATATCTCTTTTTCATCAAATTAATTTTATAAGCTATTAAATTGAGGTCATGTTGAATCTAGGAAATATATTTTCGTATCTCTGGAGTATTAAAAAAAAGAAGCTAGAAAGTCACATGTTGATTGAATTAGAAAGGTGTGAGAATAAATCGAGAATGATGCAAGAGTAGATAGAAATGCAAGTATGAGGAAGCTAATATCATGCAAGGCTTAAACTAAGGAAGTATTAAAGAAATTGGAGCAAATTCGAGTTTCTAGGAGGTTTTTGAAGTAAGTATGCTACCATAGATAGATGTTTCTTATTACCAAGAAATGATCCTTGAAACTATTTAGATATACATTTTTACTATTCAATCCCTATAAAAACTATAACATGAAAAATTACACATAGCTTCCAACTAAACTTAGTTTTATAGCAAAACAGAGAATTTTCTCTCTAAAAGTACCCTTTAGAGCTTCAAAATTATGCTAGTTAATAACCCTATAAGTTGAGTTAGTTAATAAATAACCTTGTAAGTTGAGTTAGTTAATAAAATAAAGTTTACACATTATTAGTTAAATTGTTCAACTGCATATTTATGATATCATGTTGAGATGCTTTGCATGCTCGTGGGAAGAGTTTTCTATGAGTATGCGACAGTTGATGGGACCTTTGGTTCGCAATCTCGAGTCGGGGGCGTGACAATCTCTATAGAGAAATTCTTGTCATCAATACTAGTATCATAAATGCTTGCCTGCACAATATATTGGAATGATTTTTTGCTCCTTTTCTAATCACTCTTGAAATGCAATATAACAATGTAATAACTAACAGATAGAAGGCTTTAGGAGCCAGATTTTAGTTACACATTAAGAACCAAATTTAATAATGGCCGAGGACAAACTACTATCATTTATACCGATATCCATATGGCGAACAAAAAAATTCTATACAAGAGCTCTCATAGAAACTACCAACAATAATACTAGTTTCATGCAATATGCGAGTTCTAAGTTTTCATTCTTTTACAACTATTCTTAAAATATAATATAATAATTTAATAAATTATAATATTAAAAGATTTTAATAGCTGTATACATTAAGTAATGAGCCTGAATAATGGTCAAGCATATTAATACAGATAGTATATTAATAAATTTTAATAATAATCAAATATATTAATATAGGTATCATTAATTTGGAGACCTTTCTCGACGAACCAACATGCCGTTAAATAGAGCATGTTAAAACTCTTGTTGCCGGTAATGGAAACAACGGTAATGAGCTTTTTTGGGCCCTACGCTCAAACTGCATCAAATTGGACTTTGACAAGCGGCCTTTCTGTTCGGCCGTTCCTCTCTGGCTCTACTCCGATAAAATGGACAAGGAGCTTCCAAAAGTGGGTCCCACGTGGCACCCTCTCTTTTTCTCCACTTTTTAGATTCGCATTCGACCCTCGAAACCAACTCCCTCCGCCTCTCCCCTTCTCCCTCCCCTTACCCCTTCTCTTCCCTTCTCGGCTGCTCTGCGGCCTCCTCCTCCAGCGAAAGAAAATAATATTTAAATTAGAGACTAGAAGTATACAAGACCTCTTTCCCCTCCCTTCTCTCCCCCGAGTCCGAATTCGAACTGGGGATCAAAACCCTAGCGGCGCCGGAGCTCCACCGTTTCATGCCCTGAGAGCCGCGGAGGCGGTGGAGGAGGAGGAGGAGGGGAAGAGCGGGGATGGCGGAAGAGCTGGGGCAGCAGACGGTGGAGTTCTCCTCCCTGGTCCACCGGGCGGCGGAGGAATCCTACCTCTCCCTCAAGGAGCTGGTGGAGAGGTCCAAGGCCCCGGAGGAGCGCTCCGACACGGAGAAGAAGATTGATCTCCTCAAGTTCATTGTCAAGACGCGGCAGCGGATGCTTCGCCTCCATGTGCTGGCCAAGTGGTGCCAGCAGGTGAGCCGATCGTTCCCTAGGGTTCCTTGGCGATCTTTGTTTTCAGTTGTATCTTTGGCTTTAATTCATCAAGAAGTTCTGTTCTTAACTCGTAAAAAGCTTTTCATTTTGGCTGCTGAACCTAAAACATTGATAGGAGTTGATCTAGGAAACCCAAACTGCTATCTTTTATTTTCCCAGGACACAAATAGATTAGACTCATGTCCGCAAGATCTATATTCCTATTTGCAGAAGGATTTTTTTTTTTGGGTACTAATTTGCAGCAGGCTTTAGAAGCGGTAAATTTTGTTTGTGAGGATGAAACTAAGAACTCAATCAACCTCTTTTTCTTCTAAACTTTGGAGACCGTTATATGAAGGAGAAGACTATTTAAGATTATTGACTTTTTGATAGCAGTCAGTAAGCTTTTTCTCATTGCTGAGGAATGCTTAACCATATTTCTTCATTTCATATATATTTCAATATATCAAAATTCAAAAACAGAACTTTTCAGAATTGATTTTTTACTGCAATTATTCTATTAATACTATGAAGAGTTAAAGGAGATCGCAAGTGGAAGCTCTTTTAGCTGTGGTTGCTGTTGTCTTGAGGTTACTGCATCATCTTTTGTGAAGTCGTAGGAAGTGGTTATATATGTATCAGTTATTTTGCTGACACAATGTAATGTGCACAAAATTCTTTTTTCCCCCCTCCTTTTTATTATCTTAAAGTCCAGATGCATGCTTTTTCTAGCAGCAGTAGAATTTTATTGCAGACAAATGCTTGGATGTGCTTTGAGGAGAAGATAGATTGTTCAAATGACATAAAGAGGGAAATTAGAGAAGAAAGAAACAGAAGCATAAAAAGTTGCTAACTTTATGTTGTTTAAAGGACTTTTTCTTACTTTATGATGCTCGAGTGCTTGTTCTCTAGATCTGCCAGCTTAAATTATTATCAGAATATGAGACCTGTGTGAGTTTGGAATTCTCCTATATTGACAAAGGATAAGGTATAGTAGTTGTTAGATGAAGTCTCGCTCTGTTTTGTTCTATTTCTCGGAGAAAGAGCTTCTGTTTGGCAATTATTTTCTTGGGATTGCTAATGTTAAAGGAGGGGCCACAGCTAGAAAAAAAATTACATCTATTGATTCTGTCATTATTTTTGTGACACCAACTTTCTGTTAACATAGTTTTCTATTCTCCATTTCAAGTGGAAATCTTATTTTGCAAAATTTTAAAAAATGTCTGTATTTGGAAAGTTAAATTTCTTATACATGTGGAGCACAACCACTCTTCTAAAGTTGATGGTGAAACTTAAAATAAGATTATTCTTTTCTTTTTTCCATAAAGTTATCAGATTCAGAATTTTTAGCATAATCAATTTTAATAGACATGACATCATGCTCAGAAATTGTTTATATGCATTAATGTCAGAGTTTAAAGAAAATACTTTAGTTCATATTCTTGACACCTACTACCAGTTTACAACTAGGTTAGCATTTCATAGTTGTTCTCTTTTCCAAGATATGTGATTGCTCCATGGAACTTACAACTCCATAAAACACTCAATGTGACGTAGATTTATATTAAATCTTTCATGGCACCTCTATCAACACTATATTATTAGTGAGACAGGAATATACAATTTTAGAATTTGGCTGTCAAATTTTGTAACTATGATATGCTTAGTTCCCTTCTTCACGAAAATGTGCAAAAAATTACAGTTCAGAAGTTAGATATATAATTCAGGTGCATCTCTATCTCTCATTTCACTTAGACATTCCAAACCAATTGGACTCTTTGTTTTTAAAAGCAATTCTATCCATCTCTCATCCACATCCCCAATCAAGTGGACTCTTTTTAAAATTTAAACAACAAAAACAAGATTGACACTCTTTCTCTAGTCCACTCTTTTTATCTCTCTTATCCCCATTCCTTGAATTCTCTTTTATTAACTTTTTTTAACATGCATCACATGTGTCCAGTTGTTAGTAATATCTGAATAAAAGAGCATTAAAAGAAAATGTGTGAGAGCTGAACATAGTTCATACCCATCAAGATTGTCATGGGTGAGAATCCTAATTGAGATATCCATTCAAGAAAGGCTGAAAATTGTTGGCATAAGCATTTTGCACAAGTCATCCGAGCTCAAATCTCTAACCAAGTATGAACAAACAAAGGCATAGCAGTTCTGTTCATACACATGGATTGTTTCAGCAAGGAGTTGTATAAGCTGCCATTTTGGAGCTTATTAGAGTACTCATATGCTAATCATTGATAGCTTCTTAGTTTCCTATGCTATTCCTCTTTACATAAGGGAAGATGGCTTAAAAGTGGTAGCTTTCTGTATTATAAAGTGGAGTACTTGACGAGGAAGGAAGCAAAAAACCTTGGATCATTACACATAATATTTTCTCTCAAATGCGGAAACTGTCATGGCTTCTGCAATCTCTTAACTACTAGTTCACCACTGAATTCATTGACAATTCTATAATAAGGATCTATTTAGTAATTGATGGTCATAATTTTCCTAAATTGATTGTGATGTTATATCTTTGGTTGATTTTGTACTGTTAAAAGGGCATAAAGTTAGGAAACAAACAGTATTTTATTTGTTTAAATCTGAACATTACAAAAGTTAAAGAAGGATTATGATTTATATAATTCATTATTTTATGTATAACTTGTTCTAGTGAAGCCTTACTCTTCTCTGTTATTGAATCTTTAAAGAACTCTGCTCCTTATTTGCACAACCAAACCAATATACTCTATGTTAATTGCCCTATTGTTTCATGATGCTATTGTTTCAGCAGCTGATTTAAACTTTTCTTTAGTTTTTTAATCTCATAATTAGCCTCAATCACGTCCATCTTTTAGTCACTTTAGATGACTCATATTTGCAAATCACTCATTAAATTTGGTATTATGTGCTTAGGAGACGCATGCTATGTGATAAATCTTGAATAGATGTAATTCTATTGTTAAGATTGTTGTACAAATATCACAAACTAGCCATTTGCATGATTTAATTGGAATACTGTGAGTGGAATCATGTATTTCATATGTCATTCAAAGCACCCAACTAGCACTAATAAATGGATGGGATATCCATATATTTTATATCCGTTTTGAGAATATGGATGTTAATTGGATGCAAAAGTTTATATTCATGTTTATTTTAAATGGATATGAATATAAATTAGATACTGAAAGTATGGATATAAGCAAGAAAATATGTTAGATTGTTAAACATTATGATCACCAAGTCAATGACATCACTATATGGAAGGTAAATCAAGTTAATAACATTTAATATGGTCATTTATTTTTCTTAAAAGTTTATAAGAGCTATATGAGATTAAATAGAACTACAAATAAAATTGGATATTTGGATATGGATCGAATAGTTGTCTATCCATATTTATATCCATTTTGACGGATATAGATGCGGATATCGATATCTATTGAATGCTCAATTTGTATCCATATTCTGGAGATATTTGGATATTAAAACCATGGTCTGCCGAACCGGTACCAGTAGGCATACCGGTGGCCTACCGGACCGGTTCGTACTGGTGCCGAACCAGTCTGCATGGTACGTGCGCGCCGCGCACTCCCCAACATGCGCGGGTGCGCTGCCCAGTGTGGCTACAAATGCGTACCGGTGCGAACTGGTTCGGTTTGCACCGGTACAAGATGGTACCGGGCTTGTACCGATGCAAACCGATCTGGTTCGCACGGTACGCCCTCTGTACTGCTCAGTTCTGGCATCATAGGGCTAAAACCGTTTTTCACGACGATACCGTACCGGTCAGGGACCGGACCGGTCTGGTACGTGCTGAACCGGCCGGTACGGGCCGGTTCAGCATGCCATGATTAAAATAGATCTTGATCGGTATGATTCACTTTCACCCCTAACCCAAACACATGTTCTGTTGGTTCTTGTGACGCACTTGAGGGCTCCACTTGTAACACATAACCCAACCCCCAGTTTTGGTTGACTTGTGAAATGTCAAGTTGATGAGTTTAAATCTTGTACAAAGAGTTGGAGTGAGAGTGCAAAAGCATTGGATTTAGGAAACCACTGTTATTTACTTTCTTATTGATTAGACTGCTCTACGGATGAAGTAAACTACTTCACAAATGTGCTTGACACCACAAATAGCTACTCATGCTTCTGTTTAATGGACAGCTAAATGCTGAAAAACATGTTTGCTTTTGCCTTTTCGGGAATCAAGCAAGACACTTGCTTTGCTTTATTGCCATATTAGAGGAAAATAAAAGGAACATCAGGGCTTTGTGAGTAAGTATTTGGAAGAAGGGGAGGGGGGTTAGTTTCTTCTGAGAAGAGAAAAGGTGGAAGAACAAAAGAGACATAACAACGTCTATGGTAGATTATGACTTTTCTATGATTGTAGACATGAGATACTTGGCATAGGGGTGTAAAGGAGCATAGCTTAAGCTTTGTACATTTTATAGCTAAGTTGAGCTCGAGTTAATTCATTTAATTTCTACTTGAACTCGCACTATTTCATTTAATTTTCAGTTGAACTTGAGCTGCTCATAAGCAACTTGTTTATGAGTTTCAATGAGAGCATGAGGTCCCTTAAGGCTTGCATTGTCCTGTGAGCTAATTTCTACCATCATATATCAATATTGTAGTTCAGATACATTCATTTTTATGTAAATTACATTAATCTGTAATGAGTGTAATGTAGAAATTGATATTTATTTGTAAGAATGCTATATAATCTTTTTGTTGCATTTATTTTTAATTCAAGTTTAATTGAGCCAAGCTTGATTGGGTAACTCGTAGCTTTAACTTGGCTCCTTTACTATTTGGGTGAGCCAACATGAGCCCAATTTTGAGCCTAACACAAGTTTCTCACAAACAACTTGCTTGCTTGACGGCCCTACTTGGCAAGATTTCTTCTTATTCCAAAACATAGTTTGGAATTTACATGTTGTTTGTTAGACTATTCTATCATCAGTATGGATATTTAAATAAAAGTCACCTAAATTGGGTTTAGCAAGGGAGCAGGGAAGTGAGGCTCCGAGAAAATTGATTATATGGAACATCTGTTCCAAATATTATGATGTGATACCGATCTTGTAATTTTAATTATAATCTTTTATGTGGTATATGTATTGTAGAAGATAATTGTGCAATGAATTATATATTTCTTATTGAAAGATTGGCTTGATAAACTTGCGGTATTGATACAAAGTGCTTATTTTAGAAAAAAAATTGAAGCATTACGAAATGAGTTTGGAAGTGTGAGTGAGGTTTAGCAATGTGTGACACCAAGTGAAGAAAATTCTAGTGGGCAAGGTAAGATTCTCTAACCATGGTTGAAAGCTGCATAAATATGATTGGGCTTGTTGGCTGAGTTTATTGTTGTTTTCTTATTTACCTAATTCAGCTTGTAGCAAACTCAAAAATTTGTATCATGAAAATAAACACTACTTTTGCCCGTGATCTCCAGAATCAAGGCATTATACTCCTCTTCTAACTTGTACGCTGCACAGATACATTGATTTATAAGTTTATTAGTTCAAAATATGCCGTGCATTGAATTAGATAACTTAATTTTCGAGGGTAAAATACCTTAATGAGAAACTTTCTTTGGTTAGATGCTCCCATGTGGTGTTACTTATGATATTGACAACATCATTGCACAATGTTCAGACTCTGTTTCTTTGTATTTTTCATGCCAGTAAAAATAGCCTCCAACTGTATCAAGAGGGCATCGAGTTTCACCATATGATATTCTGTTGTAAATGTGTAATTTGATAATTAGCATTAGGTTGATTCAACGTGCTTGTTGCAATTCAATAGATCTGATTAGAGTCATGAACTCATGATAATAAATCTTAGATTCTGATCCCTGCAGGTTCCATTGGTTCATTACTGCCAACAACTTGCAGCAACACTTTCCAGTCATGATACTTGTTTCACCCAGACAGCTGATTCACTATTCTACATGCATGAAGGATTGCAGCAAGCTCGTGCTCCTATATTTGATGTTCCATCTGCTATTGAAGTCGTCCTCACAGGGGGATATCGAAGGTTGCCGAAATGTATAGAAGATTTGGGAATTCAGAGTACACTTTCCAAGGATGAGCAAAAGCCTGCTTTAAAGAAGTTGGATACACTTCTTCGTTCCAAACTTCTCGAGATCTCACTTCCTAAAGAAATTTCTGATGTCACAGTGTCTGATGGCACTGTTGTTCTTCATGTGGATGGAGAGTTTAAGGTTTTTCTTACTGTGGGATATCGTGGACATTTATCGTTATGGAGGATTTTGCATTTGGAGTTGCTAGTAGGTGAGAAGAATGGTCCTATCAAGCTTGAAGAACTGCGGCGATATGCTCTTGGGGATGATCTAGAGCGCAGAATGGCTGTTGCTGAAAATCCCTTCATGGTTTTGTACACAGTTCTCCATGAATTATGCACTGCCCTTGTTATGGACACTGTACTGAGGCAAGTGCATGTACTACGTCAGGGAAGGTGGAGAGATGCGATACGCTTTGAACTTATTTCTGATGGCAGTGCTGGACAAGGTGGGAATAATAGTATTGTGCAGTTGGCCCAAGATGGTGAACTTGATTCAACTGGTTTAAAGATTCCTGGTCTGAAAATCTTTTATTGGTTAGATTTTGACAAAATCACTGGAGGATCTGATACTGGTTCGACCCCATTTATCAAAATTGAGCCAGGGCAAGATTTGCAGATTAAGTGTCAGCATAGTTCTTTTGTCTTGGATCCACTTACTGACAGGGAAGCCAAATTTTCGCTCAATCAAAGTTGCATTGATGTTGAGAAACTTCTGCTAAGAGCTATTGCCTGTAACAGACACACACATCTACTTGAAATTCAGAGGGAATTGTGTAAAAGTGTTCAAATTTTTCGAGGTTCAGGTGATGTTATCCTTAAGCATGAAGGAGCTGAATTGGAGACAGAGTTGCGAAAGGTTCGTTAGGAAAATGATTATATCTAGAAATGCCATGTGGCTTCTTTCTTTGCCAAAATGAATCTTTTATCCTCATTAACTACCCACATCAAAATCAGTTTTATAACTGACTGCATGTCATAGTTGCTTCTAAATATTCTTTAAAATCTATTGACGTTTTCTGAAATGTATAGATGGAACAAAATCTGTTTTTCTTATAAAAAAAGTCAACTGTTATTTTTATAATAGTATATTTAGAATAAATGTTGAATGCTTTCTTTTTAAGAATGTTTTTCTTTAATGTGTTTTTGTCACCTCATTTTTGAAAGATACCTTTGCTTCAGCATGTGTGCATATTTTGTCAAGTATATGCATAAAAAATGAACTGTCCATTTTCTCTCGTCTTATTGTGCATATTCATATATAGGGCATTCAGAAGGGGATCCTCTTTATTAATTTTCTACACAATGTTGTGTATGTATATAGTTCAATTTTCTGGTGTCTGTGCCTAGCCATATGCTTGCATGCCAGTTAAGTAGCAGTTTTGTCTGCAACAGCAGTTTGTCCTAGGCATACCACTAAAAAAGAAGTGTTAATATTACTTAAGTTATATAATTATAGGCTCATAACTTCTAGTTAGTCTGACTTCTGATTATATTCCCTGTTTCAAAGTACGCTACTGAGATATACGGCTTGTTTACCTGCTTTTGTTATATTTTGACTGCAAATGGCAGAAAAGATTGCTATATTTGAATTAACCCCAATTCTACTAATAGACTTTGGTTCTTCTGGGGAAAAATGCTTTCTTTAGAAAACAAAATATTATAGTGTAGTTGCATCATGTTGTAGTTTTGATGATAACATTGCTATTATATTAATTTGGCACTAGTTTTTATTGATGAGATTCAGTAATGTTGACTTTTCACTTTTGAGTAATGCTTACTATTGGTAAAATTAACTCTCTCTTTTCTCTTTCTCTAGGCAGGATGGGTAGACCATTTCTGTGAAGCAAGATGCTGTGGTTATGTACCACCATGGGCCTCTCTTAGGAGCAAGGTTTTAGGAGAGGGTTGCCAACTGTTAAACCTTAATTCCTATTGGTGGATGGTAGATTTTATTACAGGGTTTTAAGCTTTGGCTGAAATGCCAAAATTGATTGGTTTTGGCTGAGTGAGACTGAACTAAAACTTGCTGCCCGCTTTTAGGTTCTTGTTGATTTCAGCATAAACAGGCCATAGATGAATTTTTTAGGTCTTCATTTGGTGTTTGCAATGATAGTTGGATTAGTTTTTTACATTTTTAAGTACATAGACTATTACATATCAAACTTCAATGATTTTTTCATTCTTTTTCTTGAGTTCAAAAGAGAGACATTAAACAATATCCTTGACAAGCCAACAACTCCAAAAAGGCCTTTATCATTACTGTACTTTACAAAGGCCAAAAAACAACTAGATACAATATATTTTTATAGGAATCACATTTTTTAAATTTATAGATCTAGCACTTCATAACTACATACATTTGATTAAATAGCCACTTAGCCTCAGAAAATGAGAGAAATCCCAAAACCTAATACATTTCTGAACTCTACAAAAAGGTGAAGAAAAATATTTGAATGCACAAAGCATTAAAACACTTCAAACTTGCTAAGTAAAATAAATTTTTCAACAACTGGAGTTCAAGAAGTAAACAATATATACATATGTATTCATAATAAAGTGACCAGAATATTTAATAAATTCCACTTATATGTCCAGCCTGAAATTATGAAAGCTACAGAAATGAAGAAACCATGCAACACAAAATATTTTAAAAAATTGCATAATAATTTTTTGGCTTTTTTAATATTTATTAATTTTTTTCCATTTTTCCCTTTTTCGGACTGAAACTCCGAAACTTAATGAGAAACTTCTGGGGCCACCAAAAGTGCAGAGACTGAAACTCTGCATATCCAGTCAAAACTGAAATGAAACCGAATTTTTGAATCTTGCTTTATTTTCTTTGGAATCTGTTCATATTGATGCTTAATCTATAGCAACTTTTTTTATTTCTATTATAATTTCTTGCTTTTGATTAAAAATTTTGAAGCTTTTATGGAAGCATGTTGATCATTATCTGATGCATATATATGTGTGTGTGTGTGAATATCTTGAATAACATTTTGATTTTATTTATGCAGAGAGACAATAAACACAGTATTGAGGATTATTGTGGGGATGAAGTACTACGAGTGCGAGCATATGGTGCATCATACATTACTCTTGGAATAAATATCAGGTTTGTTCCCTCACTTTCCCTCTTTTGACAAAAAGAAACCGTGCTTAATTATGTAAGCTGGTATTTTATGGAGCTTAGCGTCAAAATGAACAATTTCTGTAATACTTGGGCATCCATTTGTGATTATAAATATTGTAAAATATCTAGAATATAGAAAATAACTGAAAGTTTTCAATATTGAGTGATGCAAACAAATAAAAAAAAAAAGCTCTGCATCTTGCTCATATGTGTCTGCAAAATAAGTTTCAAAATTGTAAAAATTTCTGTGACAGGTCAATCTACATTGGGATAAGGGGAAAGGCAATGTAAGAAATTATAGGGAGATTGATGGTTAAGTGAAATGTGATTGTAAAAAATTAAAACTGCAACATAAGATCTGTTTCGCAAAGCCCAAATGTCTTTAGCTTTTAATGAAAACTAATGATCATAAGGGTTAAGGACTATGCGAGCGATGGTAGATCAAGGTGAGGATAGCTTGCTAGGGTTCGATAGTTTTAAGATCTTCCTGTCCAATTGATGGAAAGTAGACCTGAACCATTTTCTGACTTAAAGGGGAAAGGCAAACAATGGTAGATGTCCTAAAGTTTCGAGGGTTGAGGTGTTAGATTAGGGACAATGAAATGATTTCTGGATGGGTTTTCTAGATGGGTTTGATCAGATTCTCATGTTAGGTGCACATGTTTGGACAACTGTGGAATGATTTTCTAATTTTTGATGATTGGTAGGGTGAAAAAAAAGTGCTAAGGCTTTTTGAGTTGGTTACCTGATCTTGTAGTTTCTAGGAGCTCTACTGTATCAGTAGTGAGTGAAAGAGCATAATTTAAAATAGATCAGTTTTTACGCTGCATGATTTGCTGTGCAGAAAATCATTAAGAAAATAAAAGAAGAAACAAATCAAGAAAAGGAGTAAGAGAGAGAAAAATGTGAATAAAGTAATAGGAGGAAGTTTCAACTCAAGGTTCGCCGTCTTGGTACCGGACCCTGTACTGGTGGCACACTAGCATAGTGTCGGTTCGGTTTGATACGAAATTTTTTTGATGTTCCGAGTGTCAGTATGCTACCCGTATTGGGTACCGGTACTGAACCGGTACAATACGGTATGCTCAGTACTACTCGGTTTGGGCTGGTACAGCGTACCTTGCTTCAATCTGATTTTTTTCTCAAAAATAACTAAAAACAGAGTTTTTTGCCAACTGTCTGTAACCCCCTATTAAATATCTTAGCTAACCACCGTCTATTTTTTTTTTGACTCCTACTAGATCTCTACATATTAAGAAACAAAAGGAATATGCCAGTTGATGGACAGTATTCTGATATTGAGAAAGCTCCCTTTGTCGATCTAAATAAGAAGAATTGAGTCCCTAATTTCTACTCCTAACTTGGCCCCCCGTTGCACCTAAAATATTCACAAACATGAGAAATATAAGTCTTCCTTAGAAAATACCATGACTCAACAGGAAATAGAGGGAATATTGCTTTATTTGATGATAAAAATTAAAGGAAAGAATTGCCATTGTTTTGGCGCTTTTGGGTTTGGCCAAAGACGTCTTTGCTTGCAATTTAAATGAGCAAGTCCTCTTCCTTTTTATGTTTTCTTTGTATTTTCCCCCGTTTTTGTTGCTTTTTCTTCTTATTTAACTAGTAAGTGGGAAAGTGCAGTGCACGCGCAGAATATTAGAGTATTATACAAAATAGAAATTGATGCTCTTCCTAAAGAGTATCTAAAAAGAAGTAATTGAAATGCAAGTATCTATGTGGAAACGTAATCAAACAATTAGAAATTACACATCTAACACTCCTTTCTTCTAAGAAAGAAAGTAAGAAGGGATGAAAGAATAAAAAAGGCTATTGCATCAAGTGAAATATTGTGGTGTATGCTAAAGTCTAGATGACAGAGCAATTGCATGTGATTTATTCAAGTACCACTTTTTGAAAATATTGGTTTTTATTAAGTTTTTATGCAATCAAAATAACCAGCACATAGGAAGCAAGATGTACAAACTTTTTAATAGTTAAGCAAATTCACAAATACAGTGTGAAGCATTTTTTGCTAGTATGTGTTTTGCATGCATTACATCTCTCTCTATTATATGTATACCTTTCCTTTCTTATCAGATAAAAGATTCCAAGCAGCTGTAAAATCCTTTAACTTCAACTTCTGAAAACTTTGGCATTTGGCACTCTTTTATGCATCAATTGCGTCTTGGATGTTAGATTAGCAAATGACTAGACTTGCTTATGAGGTGGGTTGGGCTGGGTTCAGGCCTGGCTCAATCCAATGCATAATGAAAAATAGCCAGGCCTGAGCTTGGCCTGGCCGGGCATTCATGCTTACTTCCCAGGCCCTAGTCTGATAGTTTCGGACGTTGGGCCGAGCCTCGGGCTTTTTGGATCATGGATGATGATATTCACCAGTCACCAGGGGATTTGCATTGTGGGTCGGTGCTTGATGGGCATATGGAGGGGGAAGGGAGCCTATGGTGGCAGCAAGAGGGGGAGGGGAGTCTGCGGCAGCGGAGAGCGGTGGATGCACACAACTTAGGCTTTAGCTTTAGTATGTTCTGAAGGGGAAGAGAACGACATGAGAAAGGACAGTGTGAAAAGGAGGATGAGAACAATTAAAAGGGTGTCATCTGCCTTTCATTGGGACCAACCACCCACATGCATGGTGCCTTCTTTTTTGGCCCTCTCACGGTGGCGGCGAGAGGGGGAGGGGAAACTGGTGGCGGTGGCGACGACAATGAGAGGGGGAGGGGAGCCCACAACGGTGGCAAGAGGGGGAGGGGAGACTCCGGTGGCAGCAAGAGGGGGAGGGGAGGTCGTGGCGATGGCGAAAGGGGAAGGGTAGGTCGTGGGATCTCGGATTTTGCTTTTTTTTTTTTAAATACTAAGAATAATTGAGCTTGGGGTTGGGGTTTGGGGCTAGTGATCTTATTGGGCTGGGCCTGGGTCTGATCTTCTTTGGTTATAAGTTATAATCCACAAAAAAGGCCTAGTTTAATGTGTGGGCTTTAATTTCAAGCTTAGCCCGACTCGTCGGGCTTAATAATTAGATCCAAGCCCATTGAAATGCTCCAAACTCGGGCTCCTGGGATTTGAGCAGATCTGCATATGGCACATACACTTCGGATAACAACCGGCTTTTTCAGTATGAAACTTGTCACACCATGAGAAACTCATAGTATAGTATGAAGATCATATTTGTAAGCAATCCTTACAATGCTAATTTGGCACTAAAGCATGAATGAGGAGACTCGAAGATTGATTTTCTCCATTTCAATGAAATGGCAGAAGAGTAAAGCAGCTAATAAACTGCTTTGATAATTTATAATTATCAAAAATGCATTTCTAGAGAGAACATTTGATGAATCTCCATTGATTTTTTATTAACATTTCACATAGGTCCTCATATTCATATTGGATATATAAGATAAGAATAATAAGTCTCTACGTTATCATCAACATTTTGTTCATTTTGGCTTTTCAAAATTATATTGGTTGAGTTTTTTTATCATTGATTTTTGGTTTATAAATTAGAACTCACAAATCGCTGGACACATAAACCAAGTTTTTTTTCTTATAAAAGGAAAAAGGGTTAAGAAGATGGAACTAAACAAGTTCCTAGATAGATATCGAGATAGATGGTGTACCTCTATGACGTAGTAGGAACAACATCTACCACCTAAAGATTACAAGATCCATTTGACTTTCATCGTGAATATGGCCCTAGGTCTGTCATTTCAAGATTCAAGAAATTTTATGCATTTTGTCAAACAACTTGGTGGCAGAATCTGAGTCCTCCTTTTCACGTTTTTGGTAGCATCCATAATCATAATAACAATGGTCTAGTCTTTTCCCAAACATTTGGGGTTGGCTTTATGGATCTTCATTCACTAATTATTCTAGGGCCATCTCTGAGGTTATTCTAAGTCTCTCCATATCATTTCTCACAACCTCCATCCATGTTTTCTTAGGTCTTCCCTCCTTATTTTTCCAACCTTCAACACAACCAAAGTACCTCTCCTTGTTGGATCATCTTTAGATCTTTGTTGCACATGTCCATACCATCTCAGTCAATTTTCTATCACTGTGTTCTTAATTTGGGTAACAAAACACCACCATGGTTGGTCTCAAGCCAGAATGAGAAAGGTGGAGGGCTGATGTCTTGTTGATAGCTGATTATAAAAACATGTAAATAACTATGAAATGGGCCAAATTTGATACGCTTGAATATCTTGACAGCATCCCAATTTTACATACTCAAACAGTTATGTAGTCTATGCACTGATATTGTAATGATTTCTCTTTTATTTCCGCCGATTGACTCATCCTGTGGCAATTTAGTTACACAATATCCACTTAGCTTGCACGAAGCAAGCATTTATTTCATGAAGCACCGTTCCATTATTTGATGCAGATCTTCCAAGGTGCGGTGGTTGGCAACAAGGAAACAAGACTCGTGGCAAGGCAGTCGAGCAATGAGAATGGGAAACAAAGAGTAAATAGAAGAGGCCAAGTACATTATTACATTAGGAGATGAAGAGGCTAAACCCATTACCAGTAGGGGTGGCAATCAGGTCGGGTTAGATACGGGTTGGGTCAAAAATTCAATCCAGGTCAAAATTTTAAATCTGAATCTGACTAGTTTATTAAACAGGTAACCTGACCCGACCCACATATTAAACAAGTTAAACGGGTTAGACGGATTTTAAATGGGTTAAATAAATTTAACAGGTTAAATAGGTCGGGTTAAATAGGTCAAAAATAGGTTAAGTAGGTTTCAAACAGGTTATGTAGGTTTCAAACAGGTTAAACAGGTTTTAAATAGGTTAAACGGGTTGGGTCATAACCCGACCCAATTATTAAATGAATCAAAATGGGTTAAACGGGTTAAAGGTTTAAATCTAAACTTAACCCATTTAATAAACAGGTGTAGATGGGTTGACCTATTTACGACCTAAACCCGTTTATGTTAATTTGAAACCTGCTTAAAGCGGGTCGTTCACGGGTTGGGTTGACGGGTCGGATCATATCATCCCTAACTACCTATGGCTGAACTTATATATAGTCAGTCCCTGAACCCAATTGCTGACCCAAACTTATTATGGATGCTGAATCGAATTAGAGTGATAGCAATATCTCTTTGACCTTCTGCTTTTTATATAGGGTATGCATCTCTATCATTTTCTTTTACTACATTTTGCCCTTACTATTTCACTTCCCACTCCATCCCTTTGGTTGAACTCCGTATCTTCCATCGAAAAAATAGTGCTGTAAGTTTCATCTCTCTTCATAATTTTTTTTGTTATATTCCTTAAGAAAAGTGAGTGGGCCCCACACTTTATTCATTAGCCACTCGTAGGAAATAAAATCGGCGACACAGTAAATTATAGGTAAATTTTATCTTGTGGGTCCAACGTCTCTTAGAAGTTTTGTGCCCAACTTTGGGTGTCCATTACATGATCTTTCCCCTCCCTTTCTTCTCATTATTGTGTTCTTTGACTATAGTGTGTTACCTGTGTAATGGAAGGTATAACTTTTCTTTCTAGGCTATGACTTTTTTCGTTATGGATCAAAGATCTGTTAGTAGAATGTGATATTGTCAATGAACCACCTCATATCAATTCCTCTCTACAGGCAAAGAATTAAGTATCATGTATCAAGCCTCCATTGGCTTGTGGTTGACAAAATTTGCATATCATTCCAACAAAACAATGTTATGAACCATGTAACATTGTGGGCCTTGTTGCTGTTTCTACAAACTCTCCCTTAAGTTTCAAAGGAATGTGCTGGTCAGATAATATGCCAGAAGCACATCAACTTAAATTCACTTAGCCCTGATTCTTTTAAATGTGTTCCCATTTGTCTCAAGGATCTCACAATATATCAAAGATAGCAGAAGCATATAGTGGCATTGGTTGATTATTACTATTGCTGGATCCTCATTTCTCTTTTTTATTTGTAGTGAAAATGCATTGCATTGTTTCTTTAGCTCTAGAAGATTCAACAACTAAGGACAGCTTGAACATACAATTTGAATTTGGTGTATAGTATTCTAGTAGAGCGTAAGTATTTTGTTAGGATAATATAGGTCTTGTTGACATGAATGCAAATATTTGGTGTTTAAAGTTTTCGTCATATCATATTCTATTATGAAAGATCTATCTTTTTGAGTTGCGTTATCAATTTTTCATTCTTTGTTTTTTTAAAGATGAGGGCTTGTAACATTTTAAAAATCTTGAAACCCATATTGCTAAACATTTATATATTGTAGTGTAGAATGATGTTTGGCATTTTTTTAGCTATATTAAAGTTTTATATTTCTAACTTTTTTCTTATTATTTTTTCTTTCTCATGAATATTAGTCAAATATATGTATTTCTCTATCTATTTATGTTTGCTCAAATGTATGTATATAGCATTATATTAGTTTTGGACCCAAACTACTGAAATGCTTTGTTTTAAATCCTTTTTTTTTTTTTCGAGAAGTGGGGAAGGCCAAGGCCCACCTAGTGTTGTTATGCTTTGTTTTTACCTTGACTCGGAATTGAAATTAGAGTTATGTTCGTGTGTAAATGTATCCTATAATATATAACTATGATGATGATAGATGGGTATATTTGCAAGAATTAGGGGAGTTGGGTTTATGAAGGATTCTTCTCAGGATTTCTTATTTTTCAGTCATGGATGAATGTTTTCATCATAATCAATTCTTAACTATTAATTTTCTGACTTCCTTTTGCTGGCATTTTTGCATTGTTGACATTTGTTATGTGGTTTGTAAGTTTTAAATGGATGGTTGTCTAGAAAGCTTGGACATGGATATAAGAGATACAACACAAAATGGATATGTCCATATGACAAATCTTTAAATTGTGGGATATGATATGACTAGGATATACATATACATATAAATTTTATCTCTAACATATAGTAGGTTATTAAAATAACATAATCCATACTGTATATGTTAGCATCAACTTCCACAGACTGATAGTATAGTCATCATTCAAGTCCATAGACCACAATCCACACTCCATACATTAGTATCAACATGACAAACTCCAAAATTAACCATTCATCATTAAAAGGTTGACATAAAATGAAGAAAGAAAAAATCCTTGCCCTCATTCTTGGAGATATTGTGGAAGTATTCTGACTGTGTCCGTGAAGTATCTGTTGCATTCTTTTCTCTTTAATTCCTAATAACAGAATACTTAGTTGGATACATATCTTCAAGGTACCTTGTCTGGTTTCATGTCTGATACAAACATGACTTGTGATTTGAAGTACCCATGCTTCCTTGGCAGTTAGGTACTTTGATAGTTAAGTGTCTGTGAATTGTTTGTTAAACTTCATGGAATTTAGATGACCGTGCTGAACTGAGAACATATATTTTCAATTCCATTTTCATTTTTCCTTAATATATTTGCATTCATCTCTTATGCTGTTATTTCTTTATGTCATGCTTAACTTTTTAGTTTGAATTGTAGGAATGGTCGTTTCCTTCTGCAATCTTCTAAGAATGTTCTTGCACCATCTGCACTATTAGATGGTGAAGAATCTCTAAACCAAGGAATTGTTACTGCAACTGAAGTATTTATGAGCTTAAGAAGCAAAAGTATTCTTCACTTATTTGCATCAACTGGAAAGTTTTTGGGCCTGAAGGTAAACTTCTGTATTAGTTTTTTTTTTGTGAAATTGAGATAGTACTTGATATTTGATAGGTTCTAGGGCTTCTCTTAAGTAAATTCAAGGTAAATGGATTTTTGTGGTGAAAGTGCTTGTATGAAGCTTACTCATAACAAAATAAAATAAAATAAAAATGTTATTGTTCATAGGAAACTGTTTATAATTATATGAGAATTTCTAGTAGTCCCTTATTCAATAAATTCATATATCCTTGCATGCATTCATGCATGTGTTCTTACAAACATGATTACATAAATATATGTACTTATTTATGTATTATATACATGTTTGTGTTCAATTGCGTGGTTGTGCTTGTGCACACTTGTGAGTCTCCTGTGGGGTCGCTCTACATAGGCCTTGAGTCCATTGGACTGTAAGAGAGTCGTCAAGGGTTCAAGTCCCGATGGGATGGCAAGACATCCCTCCATCCCGCATGTTGGGACGCAACACATCCTATTCCACAGAAAAACAGGAGGACCTTGTTCCATGGTATTTGAATCCTTAAGAGTCGCAAATATTGATGCTTGTTGCAGGTGCAGCACATATGCCAAATACTAGTAAGCGCACATATATGTATTTATGTATCAAGTATCTATGCATGTGTATATATGTATGTACATATATATATACAGGGTGCATATAACACCAACTTCCATTGAATGAATATTAAAACAGAGATAGCTCAAATATGAATAAAAGTATCGTCTGGTTTGCTTTCTTATGCTTATTTTACTATTAAAAGTGACAAATTTTATGGGTAGATAAAGATAGTTCATCATCAAGGGATGGCCAATGCTGTGAATGTTATGCATAATGTTGCTTTATTAAGCAATGATTACTCAATGGTATTGTTCATTTTGATTTGGTTGATGTATGATCCCTTCTCGGGGGGCTCAAGGTCCTTAATGGTCCTTACCTAGATAAACTTGATATGGAAGGGAACAACTCAAGAGGCATGTATGAGGGATCAATGACTAGTATAGTCTTCTTCTGAAGGAGCTGGATAATTCCTAGTTACCAAGGTTTGGAAACTCAGTTTCCATTTTGATTGGGTCTGTGAAGTTTGGTTTCAATGGTTTTGGATGTTTTGCTCTAATTTTCAGAGTTTTGGTAGAAAAGAATTCTAAACAATCGAACAATACAAAAAAACTAAGCCATGCAAGGGGTGAACCAGGGATTATCCTAAACTCTCTCTTTTTTTTTTTTTTGCATAAGGTGGCTTCCTTAGGACTCAAACCCATGCCATTGCGCTTGTCAGGCCAAGCTTTAACTTTTTAGATATTATTATATATATTTATGATTTCAATACATAAAGATATGCAATGATAATTTGAAGGTTCATTCCTTTTGACTTGACGTTGAATCAGAGATCCATAAATTGGCCTTTCTTCCAGTTTGACGGTTGTCTGGGTCTTACAATATCGGTATGTACCTCCCAGTACCTTATCTACACCTTGCTGACAATATGGATACCTTCTGGTATGGAGCTGCAGAATATTGTACTTGATATGCATGATCTAATACTTGTTGAGATTGAAAGTATATGAAATCCTAGACAAGCTTACCAATGACATCGATGAGAAATGATAAGGGACACCTTCGATTTGAGGATGTAACTTTGATGTAAAGAATTCCAGATAGCATCTTTAATACAATCTACAATTTGAGGGGATAAATCCAATTTATTAAATCATTTGATATGTCAATTCAGAACTCATGAAGCAAGAAGCAAAAAAAAAGATATATATGCTGTGTTATGTTGACTTTCATGTCCAACTCTTAGAATTCGTGTCGAATGTGTCTAAATCAAATATATGTTAGACACTTGGATACTTATAAAAAAAATTAATTGTACCTTTCATTCATTTCAGAGATTGGTCAGTAATGCAAGTTTTAAAATAACTTTCCGAAATATCATTTCTCAAAAATCCTTAAGCTAATTAGGCAGTTTGCATGAGAAACATGCATACTGGAAACCCTTAACATATAACATTGTTTAACATTTTGTATGACAATTAAATATTGTGAATTAAAAATATATTTTCCTATGTATCCCGTTATCTCCTTTCCTTCCTCTTGCTGAGTCAAGCACTTGAACATGTTTGAATTTGATTCCCATGTCCGTGTCTGTGTAATCCTGTATATATGGTATTCCAATAAAACTATTGAAGAGGTCAACATCTAGATGCATGTTAAATTTCCATCTATCATTCTACCCATTGCTAATGATATATCTATACCAATGCACCACATTTCTCATACTTGTTTCTTTCTGGAAAATTATTGGACTTGAACTATACTTACTAAAAGATCTGCAATAACAGTGCTAATTAAGATATCCCTCTTTTTACTCATACTACAAGGGTTCTTTCACGAACTGTTTTTTATGATCACTTGATTATGTTGAAACTTTCAGCTCTTTCAGAGTTTTCATGCCATCTTTGAGAAGCTTTTTGGTGAGAAGTGAAACTTGTTAGCATTAGGAAACATATTGCATGAGAAATGAAAAATGTCTTTCTTTCTTACATCCACATTTTGAGTTAATTAATGAAATACATATGGGATAAAAAAAAGAAAATACTAGTAAAGGAAAAAAAATTCAACCTCATGCATCCTACTTGCAGTGATTTTGCCAATTATTTCCAAGTGTCTTGCTTCCTGAGATGCAATATTTTAAGAATTAATTTTCATTATCTTTATAATAAGTAATTACAAGAAAGATTAAATGAAATATGCTGACCAACCTAATGCCACGCATGCTGTAGGAAGGTTGCAACTTGAATTTGTGTCCAAGGGTTTCTGCTAGGCCTAAAAAGTGCAATCTGGTTCTAGAATCTGCTCTGCTGTTCATATTATATGTTTGTCAATTTTGTCCATTTCCTGATGTTATATAATGTTACCTGATATTTTCATTGCTTAATAGTATAGTAGTTTCTCATAACTTTATAATTTATTGTTGGATTTTACAGATGCATGCCATTATATTTGTGCTGTTGTAACACTGTTACTGACTTTTGCAGGTATATGATCAGTCTTCAACTAATATAAAGATACCAAAGTCCATATTGCATGGTTTGGATTTATTGCTAATGGGATTTCCTCAATTTGGGAATTCATATTATTTGCTGATGGAGCTTGACAAAGATATCAAACCAGTTTTCAATTTGCTAGAAACACAGACCGATGCAGGTGGAAAGTCCCATTCGAATAGTGATGCTAATGAAGTTATACGTTTTAATAAAATTGACATTTCTCAGATGCGAATGGTTGAAGATGAACTGAATATGAGCCTCTTTGATTGGGACAAGCTACATGCTTTACCAAGTATGGGGGCTTGCAATCAGATTTCTGAACATGATCTTCTTCCTGAGTTTGGATTGGAACCTGGTCTGCAGCTTCCTGCATGTTCACAGTCAAGTTTTTCATCTGTTGTCGATGAAGTGTTTGAGTTTGATAAAGCTACATCAGGTCCTCCTTTTCCAATTATGTCTCACCTCTCTGCATCTTACAATATGTCCCCTTTGTCCCACCTAGGCCCTCTTCCAACTAGTCATCAAGGAATAAAGGCTGGAGTTAGCTCACCTAAGTGGGAAGGAGGATTACAACAATCTCAAATCAATAATATTGCAAAGGTTTCTGCTGGTCTTACAAGTTCAAGCAATTCAATCTTTTTCTCAAACAATTTGAAGGGCTTAATTCATAACAGCACTACAAATTCCCTTTCCTCTTCAAGCCCAGCAAGGAACTCATCTATTCAAAAATTATCAGCTTCAAAATCTGATCAGGACTTGAGCTGTCTGAAGTCTCCACGTTCTGGCGAGGTTGGCCAATATTCGTCTATGGATGAGGATCAAACAAGATTGGTGAATGAATCTCCAAAAGAGCTTGGTATGGTTGATGGAAGTCGATCATCTCAGCTTTTGCCTCCACTGCGAACGACCGGTCCTCGTCTCTTAGTACAATCTACTAGTTCAAATAACTTCAAAAGCTCGTCAACTGGTCATTTGGTTGGATCTGTAAAAGATAACCGATATAGCTCATCGATGGTTGCATACACATGTAAGCCTGAAACCCTACAGATCTACTTTAGTTTGCTAAGTATACTCCTTTAGAAACCACAGCTTTGTGCATTGACTACTGCTTTTGTTGTAGGCCAAACAGCAGAACCTGACATTTCCTCTACCTCAGGCTATTATGATGGAATCAATAAACATAAGAGAAAATCAACAAAGCGTTCTCTTTCAGACTTTCTCACTCTAATTCCATCGTTTCAAAGGTTAAAATCTAGCACCAAACAGTGTAAAAGAAGGAAAATTTCAGAATCAGTTCACTGTCATCCTACTGCTTCACATGCACTCTCATCAGTAAGGACATGCAGATCCAGCGGGTATATGTATGGAAATCTGCTTGCTGAACCAAATCATGGCATTACCCCTTCAAACATATATGTTTCAGTCCTCCTTCATGTTGTCAGGCATTATTCACTCTGTATTAAGCATGCTCAACTAACCAGTCAGATGGATGCCCTTGACATTCCTTATGTTGAAGAAGTGGGTCTACGAACTCCATCCTCAAACTTGTGGTTGCGAGTACCATTTGCTAAGAATGATTCATGGCAGCACATATGCCTTCATCTTGGCAAACCTGGAAGTATGTGCTGGGATGTTAAAATCAATGACCCGCATTTCAGGGAATTATGGGAACTTCATAAAGGGAGTACTAGTACACTATGGGGCGCTAGTGTACGAATTGCCAATACATCCGAGGTTGATTCCCACATCCATTATGATCCAGAAGGTGTTGTCTTGAGTTATAGGACTATTGAAGCTGATAGTATTCAGAGGCTTGTATCGGACTTACGAAGGCTTTCTAATGCACGGTTATTTGCTTGTGGGATGCGAAAATTAATTGGTGTAAAGGATAATGATAAGCTAGATGATAGCAATACAAATTCTGAGACGAAGTTGCAATCTGTAACCAAAAGAACTGGTGAGGCTGCTGATAAGTTATCCGAACAGATGAGAAAAACTTTCAAGATTGAAGCAGTTGGTCTCATGAGTTTGTGGTTTAGTTATGTCTCAATGCCTGTGATTGTACACTTTGTTGTTGAATGGGAAGCTGGTAAGGAAGGCTGTAGAATGCATGTTTCTCCTGATCAACTTTGGCCACATACGAAGGTTTGTACATGTTTAAAATATGCATTTCTTTTTACAGTCTGATGCTGTTTCTCCATGGTAACAACTTTTTAAAGCTTGAAGGCACGAAAAAACAGCTTCGAAATTGTAAGCAACTATCCCATCAAAAAAAAGAAATTGTAAGCAACTAAAATATAAAAAATAGTTGCTTGACTTGTTATTTTAGTTTATGGTTGAACAAACTAATTATTTACACTAGAGTCCAGCACATGTGATTCATTGTACATGGGTGGTTGTGATTTTTAAGATTAAAACATGGGAGAACATTTTGCATAGTCTCTAATTATTGGGTTTTAGTTTTAGTTAAAAGGATTTTTGCATATATGAAAATTTTAATTAAAGAAGGAAAATATGGAAGGCTATCAAGATAATAAGAAATACCTTTCTAAGGGTGATGGGGCTAGGGCACCATGTGAAAGAGGGAATAGAGTATGATATATATTTTTTCTCCTTTCCCGAGTTGGGAAGGGGCAATTTTTTTTATTTTAAATTGGGCCCAACTTCAGGCTTCGGGGCTAGCTGGATGAAGGCCTTAAAGCCTTTTCTATTATATTAGTAGATAACAACGTGTCAAGGATGATAAAATTTGTCTGATTGGTTTAGCCTTATATTAAGGGGTAATGCCTTCTTATGCACAGAAACTTCAGATATCGATTTTCTGGTTTAGCCTTGTTGTAGGAAGAGCTAGGATACTGATTAAATTTTCCGATCTTCAGCACCGCATAGCCTTCTATTTTCTCTGGTTATTATTAAATGGACTGATGCTAAATCTGTCTTCATTCAATCTAATTATTATCTTAACATTTTTTTTTTGTGCTTGTTAATTTATATATTAAATTTTGATTGTTGATGTTGTGAATAATAAACAATTTAGGCTAAATTTCATTCGACAACTTCTAAAAAGCGAGACTTCCAAGTTGATTTCTAACTAATTTTTTGTTCTTTGTTTTCTTACATATCTTCATCTAGTTAATAATTCTGCTGTATATGATATTTTGTTTAGTGGAACAATATTAGCTGTATGTAGTCAAATGGATGTATTTTAATGTTATATATAATTGAATACATGTGATGCAGTTTTTGGAGGATTTTGTCAATGGGGCTGAGGTTGCATCCTTCTTGGATTGCATCCGGCTTACTGCAGGACCTCTTCTTGCTCTTGGTGGTGCAATACGCCCTGCACGAATGCCTATGCCTGTTCCTCCAAACCATTCTCCATTACCTAAGCAGAACAATTTTGTCCCATCTCAGGGACTTCTGCCAAACACTTTGTCATCAAATGTTATCCAACCTGCATCTTCTACCCCTGCACCAACTGCTGTTATGGCCCAACTGGGCAGTCACAATCTTCATAGTGCTGCAATGTTATCTGCTGCAGGAAGAGGTGGACCAGGACTTGTTCCTAGCTCTTTGTTGCCTTTTGATGTTTCTGTTGTGCTACGGGGTCCGTATTGGATACGCATCATATATCGTAAGAAATTTGCTGTGGATATGCGGTGCTTTGCTGGAGATCAGGTTTGGCTACAGCCTGCAACACCTCCTAAAGGGGGACCAGCTGCTGGAGGATCATTGCCATGTCCACAATTTCGACCTTTCATTATGGAACATGTTGCACAGGGTCTGAATGCTCTAGAGCCCAGTTTTTCTGGTGTGGCACATTCAGGTGGGCATTTGAGTTCAAGCAATAGTAACCCGGGTTCAGGTAGTCAAACACCGGCACCTAACGCCACCCGCCTTAATGTTAGTGCTAGCAGTGGAATGGCTAGAACTCCTGTAGTTGGAAGCCAGGTAGCTGGTAGCTTAAGCCGAGTCAGCAATGCAATCTTAGCTTCTTCAGGTCTGGCTTCAGGGATCTCTGGGGTACCTTTGCGTATTTCTCCAGGTACTGGTTTCCCGGTGCATGTGAAAGGGGAATTAAATACGGCTTTTATTGGGCTTGGGGATGATGGAGGTTATGGAGGTGGTTGGGTTCCCCTTGCAGCTCTTAAAAAGGTGTTAAGAGGCATCCTGAAATATCTTGGTGTGTTATGGTTGTTTGCACAGTTGCCTGATTTATTAAAAGAGATTCTAGGTTCGATTTTAAAGGAGAATGAAGGGGCACTTCTAAATTTGGATCAGGAGCAACCGGCATTGCGGTTTTTTGTGGGGTAAGAGATGGATTTTTCAATTAGAGCATTGGTACTGTGATTTGTGAAGAAGTGCAATTTATTGTTTTCTCCTTATATTATAGATGTGGTGATTTATGATAGCTTAAGCTATTATAGACTAGTCTTACTCAGATTTATCTGTCAAGAAATTTAGGAATGGTAATTTCTAATTGTTATCATGCATCAAGCCCTAGTTGGTGTCAATTACTGTAGATTAAATCTATCAATGACTAACCAAATCTTTTATGGACTTTGTTATATGAATACGATGATTTGGTGTTGCTCTTCTGTACATAGATATCAAATGAAATATGTACTGCAGTGAACGCCCATTTACCATTTCTTATACGACCTACCAGAGTGTGTGCTTTTGGAATTGTTGCACATACATTGATATACTTTTGCTGTTGTTCAGATAACAACTGGAGATTTGTTTTATTATTTTTATGCTTCTGCATGATCGTAACTTCATCAACTTTGTAGAATTTCTTTTCCAGGCAGTAGTATGCCAAAGAAATGCCTCTTTGAGACCAAACTGAACATTATCAAAAGACCAAACCTGATCTAGCGAATAATGTGGCTTAGTCGTCCAAATTTTAAACATCTTTTAAATTGAAACTTCAACCCTGCTGTGTGATATCATGATTTAGCGAAGAATTTCTGAAAGTAGATGCTAACCCTGAGCATTCTGTTTTGCAACTCGGTTGTTTCTATTTCCTAATTTTGTTTGGAATGGGCAGACATTCCTTGTAAAGCCTCTATGCTTTCTCTCCTATTTCATTTGTTGTTGCTGACTGGATATGGCTTGCCAATTTTACATGAGGATTCGCATTAGGCAATATGCTTGGCTAATTGTACTCGTTTTTTTTCCTGCAGGGGCTATGTTTTTGCTGTGAGTGTTCACCGCGTCCAACTTCTTTTACAAGTTTTGAGTGTCAAACGATTCCACCATCAGCAGCAGCAGCAGCAAACCCAAACCAACACTCAAGAAGAACTAGCCCCTAATGAAATTAATGAGATTTGTGATTACTTCAGCAGGCGTGTCGCCTCCGAGCCCTATGATGCATCTAGGGTTGCATCTTTTATCACCCTTCTTACCCTACCTGTTTCAGTCCTCAGAGAATTCTTAAAGTTAATATATTGGAAAAAAGGATTGTCTCAAGCACATGGTGGAGACATAGCTACTGCACAGAGGGCCCGCATTGAGTTGTGCTTGGAGAATCATTCAGGCTCAGTTTTGGACGAGAACTCTGAGAGCAATACTGCATCAAAAAGTAATATTCATCATGACCGAGCCCATAATTCAGTAGAATTTGCTCTCACCTTTGTCCTTGACCCTGCGCACATACCCCACATGAATGCTGCTGGTGGAGCTGCATGGCTACCTTACTGTGTGTCTGTGCGCCTAAAATATTCATTTGGGGAAAATACTTATATCTCTTTTCTTGGAATGGATGGGAGCCATGGTGGCAGAGCTTGTTGGTTGCGGTTTGAAGACTGGGAAAAGTGCAAGCAGAGAGTGGCAAGAACAGAGGAATATGCAAATGGGAATTCTGCGGGCGATGTCAGTCAGGGGAGGTTGAGGTTGGTTGCTGAGACAGTGCAGAGGAAATTGGATGTGTCGCTGCAACAGCTAAGAGATGGTGCTCTCTCCTCAGGCTCAACTGCATCTTAATTCATCACATCTTAGGTATCAAAATGGAAAATATACAGTTTGATGTATTGTACTTGTGCAGCATGAATGAACAGCTACTGTTATTTGAAGTTTGATGTCACATGCTGGAGTCGCTAAAAATTCAATCATTCCTTTGCAGTCGTGACTTCAAACGTTGACAGCGGGACAGAAGCTCGCAGATTTCTTGCCAACTCTATATGAGCCCGTGAATAAACATATGTTTTGGGTTCGTCATTTGTTCGGTGGTTAGAGCTGGTGGAAGGGAAATCTTGGATTCTCATGGCAAGGCTAGGCAGTGAGCACTTGATTCATGGATGAGGAAGGTGAGGGATCTCTGTAAAAATTCTGGTTGGGGGGTATAATCTTGTACAGTTAACAGAGGATGAAGCATATTTATAACTTATGCGAAGCTGTAAAACCTCATTATATGCATATCGCCCTGTACTTAAATTAGGATATTCCATAGTTTGCAGCAAGTCTAGCTTTACCATTAAGTTTGCAGCAAGGATAGCAGCACCATTAAGTTTATCGATTTGAATTTAAATAGAATAATAGGATTTTCAGTGAATATTCTGGGTGTCACTTTCACCTCTGGGTTAGCACGGGGGATAATTAATTTGAAAAAATGAGTAGATGCCAAGGCTTTGGGCAGTCTTACCATATGATGTTTCTGTAATCTCAACTTGCATGGTGGAATTATTTGATGAACAGCATAGCAAATTGTGATTTTAATGTGCCAGATTTAGTTCATGTATTTTTGTCTTGAGATGTCCTGTTCAAACGACAGTAAACAAATGTATATCTCATACTAGTGTGAAGAAAAACTTCTGAAAAACTTCTGTGACAATGCATTTATGTTCAAAAGAATGCACGCCTTAAACAAATTGGTGTTCTCAGCTGGTCCAAGGTTGCACATGATCCACTAAAGCTGTAGCTTAATGAGACTCATTTCATTGGTGGCTAATAATATCTGGATGAATTCTATCCGGACTAAGGTTTAAGAACTTGGTATTTATGATCTAACCCCCTCTCGTTGTCCAAACTTAGTGTTGCACTAACGGTTCAACACTATTTAGCCTAATGATAAGCATGCCAATATCTTTACAATTTCGCTTTCTAAAGAGTGCTCTTTTCTGTTCCCCCTTCTTGAGAAGAAATATGGGGAAAATCCCATGCAAAATTCCATTACTTAAGAGTGGTGAATTTTTAATTAAAAAAAGATTATGTGGGACTAATCCCTATTCTCTCATATAATCTCCCCAGTACTCAAGGGCTGATGCTAAACCAAGTGGCAAATATTAATACCGTCCAATCAAGCACACCTTGGCAAGAAAGCTGAAGTTTGATTGCTCATTTATGCCGGTTACAAAATCTACTCAGCTGTTGGTCTAACTGTTTAGGTATTGTTGGAAGAATGGGTAGTAGCAGATCTATTTTATCATCAAGGGTGACATAAATGGGTGGTGTATATTGGAAGCTATCTTCTTTTTTTTTTTTTCTTTTTTTTTTTGACTGAGACATATATTGGAAAGTGTCATTTGCCGTAGAAGCTAAAATGATAAGGATGCTAATAAGGTGTTTCCCTCCAGAATGATAAAAATAACCAATGGGCTGGCTGGATAAATGTGCAGGCATGCCACCAGTATTTCACTAGAAATGATAGAGAATTGACACATCAATATAGAGTGATGTGAGTTCTACCGCCTTGAACCTTTATGGATTGTTATTACTAGGATGCTATTGTTGGAATATAAAATGCCATAGGAAATTAAATTGCTAGATTTTTTTCCTGCATATTGTTACCCTTTTTAAGATATGAGGCTTGCAGCCAATATGGATGCCAGTTATCGGTCTGAATGTGGTTTGAGAAATGCTCCCATGTTCTATTAGTCGATGATCATGAGGATGATAGAATGTATCTGATACCACATCTACCATCTTGATTTTGGACTTAGATGATTCTTGCACTTCTTGGAGTTTTGTCCTTATTAAGAATATAGGCTTACATATCTTTTCAGCATTGGGTACTAGTCATTTAACTCCATGCATCCAAACCTGAGAGGCTATCCCAAGAAATGTGCACTACCCTCACGCGACTGCAAGGCTTCAAAATCAATTGGGATCTATTTTCCGTACAACTCAGTGCGATGTTCCAACCCTTTGCGAATATCTTTTGTTTAATTTCTTTTCCTTTCTTATGCATAATTTCCCCTCAGTTACCTTTCTCCTCAGCAAAGATGGATATAGTGTCTTACACTACAAAAATCATAATCATGGTTAAGTAAGTTAATCAAAGGAAAGCAAGCTCCGGGCTACTTCAATTTTTTCTCTCCAAATCCTTATTCGCGACCTTTCCAGTCTTCTTGTTTTAGGTTATACCTCTGATATGATATTTCCTAATCTCTCTCCTTTGTTTTCTTTGCATAAAGATGAGACCTTCCTCTACCAAGGACCAATTTCAATACTTTGGTTTGGAAGCATCACAACACCCATCAAATACATCCTTTGGAATCAATGGCTTGATATGATATTATATCATTCCCCTCTTACTTTGAATCGACCATCATTTCTTGCGGTTCTTTGCTTTTGGTCATCCAAGACCAATTCTCTGCATTTGAGTTTCATGCATGTCAAGCCTTAGCCTTTTTGATTTAGAATCCTAAAGCTAAAGCTGGCCGATAAAGAATCAAGCTGATCCAGGAGTTGAGTTTGGCTTAGATTTAGCCAAGATTGAACCAAGATTTTAGCTGGGGCCCGAAAGGCCAATCGGAATTTTTTTAGTTTATTAAGGATTGAGAATGAGGATCTTATAGGTTCCCCCAAAACGGCAGGAGACTTGACCGTAGTGGATGTGTAGCTCCAGGCAACAGACCCATCTATCAGTCAATCATTCATTGGCCTCAAGAAAAAGTTGATTGAGATTCTGTAGACCCACAAATCACTCGCATCACTTATCAGGAAGTTGACAGGTCACCTCCCGAAAGGAAGAACTTGAGGAAGAGGTAAAGGAAGGACCCATGATAAGATCACTTGAGGAGCAATTAATCGCTTTGCTGGAAACTCAATTACTTGAGGCCTAAGGCAACATTTGAGTTCTAAAAGCTAACCAACTAGAGCATGAAGAGCCAATGATGAGAAACTGAAGGCTCTAGAGGAAGCCTGGAAACAATTGGCCAACTACACCTCAAGGCTTCAAGATCTCTTACTAGGGCCATCAAAGTAGAGGACATGGTAGAAGAGATTATTTACACCATATCTCGATAACCTAGAAAGCAGGACATGAGCAAGTGCCATATGGGTCAATTTGGATAAAGTCAAAATGGATAAAAGTTACATGATTCTTGCTGGCCTGATAGAGTATGGACATCTCAAATTCCACAAAGTGGGGATGTACATGCCAAAGGAGAAGAATTTAACCATGATGTGGATAAATGAGCTGAAGGATTGAGGCTTAGCCATGATTAACTACAAAGTATATGAAGGTGGCTAGTAGAAGACCGAGGCCAAGGTGATTGAATCGATCTTGGAGATTTCCATGTGCAGAGAACTATATCATAGGCCGAAGTAAAAGAGACGTCCCGTATGAGCTATAATAAACCAAGTCTGATAATGTATGGTTATTGGTCTAACACTTAATGCAGGATGACCATGTGATTGGACGTGCATAGTGGAGGATAATCGGCACTAATTATTCGAACCACTAGGAGTGAAGGCCAGATGTGGGGAACAACAGAGTGGGTAGTTATTATGTTCTAGGACAGTTATTATATTTTAGTATACTCTATAAAAGAGACCCTTTGACAATTGTCCTTTTATCTTATCTTAGTTTTTCTATTGGTAGTTCTACCATAGGAGTAGCTGTAGTTTAGATTTCTATCATAGCCCTAATATTGATCCCTTCTTGTAGCCCAGCGCTACACCCCTACCATAGCAGCTACACCCTATCCAATCCATCTTTTTTGAATGACAGTGTGATGGTGGAGAAAATTCTTGAACGTTAATGCACTAGAACTCATGCTACTCTCTATTCTCCATTCGATCCCCGTCATCATCTTTTCACCTAATCAATCTTTGGTGGCATGCTCGCATGCAACAACCTCGTTACTGTTGAGAGTCAACATTTTTCTTCGCTCACAATCGAGTTTTCTAGGACCTTGAATTCTCTCGCACTCACCCTAACAAGATAGAAAAATAGGCAATATCTTTTCTAGCACACTTGTTGGGACCTTGCATGGTCATTATCATGTCGGTTTCAGTAGGACAACCACATAGCTATCATCAGATCATATGAAAAGAGATCAATAAAGTAGTTGTAGAGAAAATAGCCTTTGTGCTAGGGCCACTATTGTAGTGATATGCAGCTATCTCGGCTTTAATACTAGAATAGGTAAATAAACTTATTTCCATGATCAAAAGATAGTGCATCAAGCCATAGTACATTTTGGTGCATGCTATGGTGGAAAAAACCGAGCTGATCCTTGAGGTGAATGATTCGGCTTATCAACAAGTGCATGGAGGTGCTAGAGTCTATAAACCCAAAATGGAGACTTCGGCTCATCAAGATATAACAACCAAGAACAATATCATGGAGACTTCAAAATCTACTGTCTAAGGCATAGCAGAAGTCACACTAGCAAGGCTATAGTAGACCAAACTATTAACTGCTGTTTTGGTCAAAACTTGGCCAAAAGTTGAGATTATCAGTCATGGTGATTTACAAAAGATTGATGGTGAAGTTAGCAAATCTTGAGCAATATTAGTTCCTGATGGTTTACCTAAGAGTGGAGCGTAAAATTGCAATTGATTTGTAATATCGGCCGTAGGTATCTAAAGAGTTAGAGGGTAACCACAACAAAGGAAGAAGTCATGCCCCACTCAGAGACTGTGCGCATGGATGTTTTATGTTGGGGGGTATTATTATCTTATTTCCATACTGAGATCCGACGAGGTGTGGCGTTTGATCATTTGAATGATTAAGAATCCTCATTTGGATTAGATGGTACACATCTCAATGCCATAAAAAAAGTCATTAGGAGATTGAAAAAGTGATATATTTAGTCTAGAAGAAGAAGAAATGAAAAATATTGTTAATATTATTTATGAGAGAACATTCCATTTGAGTTTTGGTTAAGAGGCTGATACAGAGAAATAATACCCTACTCTTATCTAAAGTCCTCTCACAACTCTCTTTTGACTCTCTTACTCTTCCTGGGGATCCTTGGGACGTCGGTTTGGAAGTGAGGACCCTATCAAAGGGGGTTGAAAATTGAAGGCTTTTAGCTGTTCTTAGGCTGCATATAGGACAAGATATCTCCTTGCTATCATGTTCAAGCTTCTCCTATTTTTCCTAGGAGTCATACTTCTTAATAGATGTCGGTCAGCTTTTCTTCAAGGGATGCGATCCTGTTCTTTTGTGTTGGCCAATGGATGATAGATGTTAGAAACTTTGGAGTTTATGTTGAAAATTGATTGGCCCAATCTACAAGAGGTAGGTCAAATTTTGATGGACGAAACCACTAATAGAAAGTATGCAAAGAAATATTGCCTTCATTTTGCTTCTGTTATATAAGAATGAGTACAAAGCCAAATAGACCAAAGCTTTTAAGATGCTCATTTCGCTTGATGTAGGTTAATAAGTCCTTTATCATTGTTGGTCCATTTGACATGCAAGATGATCTAATGTCCTGTCTACCGCATTTCATCATTTATTGTGGCAAAGGTCGAATGAGTGTAGCAGGTTGAGGGGCTTGCTATGGACTCGGTTGATAAGAATGAAAATATAAAGAGTCCACTCGAACTAGCCTGCAAAAGATGAGGACACATGATCAACCAACGGTCACTAGTAAATATGTTGACTTACTGAATTGGAAAATCGGGAATGATGGTATTCCAATTTTTGCATCAATGGATTGTTCCAACTAACTCTTAGTTTCCAGTCCAAAGGATGGAGTACAGAACTCGGAGCAGGGGTTTCTTAACGTTTAAGTCTGGGAAAGTGTACCTGCTTTGATTTAGCCTGTTTGCATCCCAAGATATATAGTTAGTGTTTTAGCCTTTTCAGCCTCCTTTAGGTAAAGAAGACCCCATTTCAAAAGTTCTTTTTTTTTTATGGCAAACCATTTCTCAAGTTCTTTAATAGGCCCATTTTTTCAATATTTGCTGCAATTGTTACACGAGCGGCCCGAGGCTCCAAGAAGTCAAAAGGAGCACCATCGAATCAATAACATTAAGGACCAGGGCCAAAATAGCAGTCCAATGGAGAACTCTCAGAATTATTTAAACTCTTATTGGTAGGTAACATTAGCCACATCAAAAGAGGGGATTCACATTTCCCGGCCATGAATCTCTCCTCCATCTTGAATACTAAAACGGCAATAACATAAATAAGATATCCGTATAATAGACCGAAACTATTTGGTGCACCACAAGGTATCCCCATCGAAAAAATCTAAGGGCACTTAGGGCCACCTTCCTTTGTCTTCCAGTTGTTGTAGCAGGGGCACACCTGCTTGTTGCCATAGGTTCCAGGCGGCACACACAGGCACTGGGCGCAACATTTGAGGCAGAAGAACATGCATGGCTTCTTGTGGGACGTTCCTGAGCACCGGTATTGGCATCTCGGTTGGCAATCTGGAGGCATAATCAATAAACTTTCAGTCAGAGAAAATAAATAGGGAGGCCATGCAAATTTTCAAGCACGAGTTAAATGTTTGATGATTTGAGCTTAATGAAGCCATGATGTCGTGTTACCTGAAGGCTTCAGCCGTCCATGGACGCTCTGGATAAATATGAACAAGAGTTAAAAATGAAAGTTAGAACATTGGTATTATGGCCATTAAAGTGGAACTGAACCTCTAAGAAAGATGGAGCTCTTTTACTCACCCCAACCAACGACAATGCCAGAAGAAGCAACACCAGAAGTGAGTAGGAGACACGAGAATAAGCTGCTGCCATTGCAACAATCTCTCTCTCTCTCTCTCTATGTTCCTTTACCTCTCAATAAGAAGCAATGGAGAGCGCAAAGAGTGGAATGAGAGGGGAAGATGGATGGGGCTTCCAACTTATAGATCAGGAAGGAGAACTGTCCTCCTCGGTGCCGCAGGACACTGCATGTGACCGAACAGTCGTCAAAAGAAACTTGAAAGGGCTATGTAGAGTAGGCACTTTCATGAATAATTAATGGATCAGTGAAGAGCCTTTGTTTCTTTTTGGAAAAGTGCACGACGGGCCCCTGAAGTCACATGCTCACCGCTCCAATCAATACTTCTACCGACCAATATTCGAAAATCAAGAAAAAATGAGTGTGTTTTGCCATAAACTATAAAGATCTCAATTCTCAAATAATAGAAACTAGAATAAAAAGAGAGAATGCAAAATAGAAACATCACCTAAGTATGATTAATTTGTAATTACCATGTAACTATGCTAATAGTAAATAATCGGCAAATACATCTTAAAAAATTATGAAGAGTTAGAGAGCTTTAGTTAATTAATCCAACTGCTGGAGAATCATTTAACAGTGGAACAGTTGTGAATGAGCATGGATTAAGCTATCGCCTATGTGAAGTACAAAGTGGAAACTTTCAACTCCTAATATGGCAAGTAGGTTGAGAAGGGGAAACAAATTTCCAAAGAAACACTATAATAACTCAAAAATAGGGATGGCAATTTACTCCATCCCATCAAGTACTCAACTAGACCCAACACTATTAAGGCACAACAGATCTGAGAAAGATTACATGCCACGATACTTAGCTGTTCATTTTTTTTAATTGATTGTTTTTTTAATTAAAGAGATATTTGACTTCTTAAAAGATAACATTTTTGTTTGTAATATTTTGATTATTGTTAAGAAATTAGTTTGTTATGTTTTATGTCTTTGACTCTAATTTTATTTAATATTATATGAAGTACCAAAATTTATATTTTAATTTTTTATTTGTTTGATTTGTATCTAAAAAAATTAAGTTTTGAAGCTTTATCCGGTCTGATCGGTCTAACCTATCATGTCCAACTCCATCAGTCACAGAGAAGTATATGATGGGCACAAATAATGATCTAGCTGATTGATACCCAACGTGTTTTCATCTTTAGTCAAAAAATATCGCGAAAACAATCACTCTGCTGCCATGCACCAATCACTTCAATAAGTAGCAAAAATCAAGATGTCAATTCAAATGGGGCAGGGAGTACAACACAGGGAATGAGTGATTTCCCGAGTTACACTGTTTTAGTTATAAAGCAATTTTGAAGGTTCCACTAACAAACAAAGAACCTAATTCCCATTCACTACGAGTAACTTAAGAATTTTATATTAATTCCCAGTAAATAGTGTTATCATGGGCTTTAATAATCATTCTCTTTATATACATATTGTAACAATCCAGGACCTCACTCAAAATAGCTAGTCGAAAAGTATTATTTGGGTTCCTTGATCTTGTATAACTACCCAAAATCTACCTAGCGAATAACCGATGTGGGATTAAACACACGCCCGCATGGATCCTCACATACTCCCCCCGTTCAAGCCCTGACGTCCTCGTCAGGCTAAGGGTTCAAATCTATTCGAATCTAATCACAAACACCATGATCAGCCCGTGGTCAGTCCCAATGGATCCGTGCTGCAGTGTCCTCTAGTCCACATAGGTTATGAGCCGGATCCGCTCTGATACCATTTGTAACAATTCAGGATCTCACCCAAAATGGCTAGCCGGAAGGTATTATTTGGGTTACTTGATCCTGTATAAATACCCAAAATCTACCTAGCGAATAACCGATGTGGGACTAAACACATGCCCGCACGGATTCTCACACACACAATATATATATATATATATATAGGGGATTGATAACCTACTCTCTGTTATGGTAGGTTATCAATCTACCCATTTTTCATTGGACTAAAATACCCTTATTTTTTGTAACTTTTAAGGGTGCTTTATGTCTTTTTACAATCTCACATTAACTCACCCTCTCAACCCCAATTAATGTTCTCTCCCTCTCTCTCTCTCTCCAGTGTGTGTATGTATGCATGTACGTACATACGTACGTATGCATGTATGCATGTATGTATATGTATGTATGTATGTCTATGTATGTATGTATATGTGTGTATGTATGTATGTATGTGTGTGTGTATGTATGTATGTATGTATGTGTATGTATGTATGTATGTATGTGTATGTATGTATTTATGTATACATATGTATATGTATATGTATGAGAGAGAGAGAGAGGGAGAGAGCATTAATTGGAGGGGTTAAGAGGGTGAGTAAATATGAGATTATAAAAAGACATAAAGTACCCTTAAAAGTTATAAAAAGTAAGGGTATTTTTTGTCTAATGAAAAATGGGTAGATTGATAACCTACCATAATAGAGAGTAGGTTATCAATCTCCATATATATATATATATATATATATATATATATATATATATATATATATATATATATATATATATTTCCGAGTTTGACAAATGGAAGACTAGTACTTGATCAATCTACCTTCGGACTAAAAGTAGCCGTGTAGACAATGCTCATGGTCGTCCAGCTACACACATCTTGCTTTAGATTCTGCGGGCCCGAAAACGATTCTTGTTTCGCTTTCCTTTCATACCTCGATGCTTTTGAAACGGATACCTTGTCGGGAGCTAAATTTGCGGGAGATTGGCGGGGCGGCCGAGAAGGGCGCCGGATAAACCGGTGGGAAATTTGGACGGTGGGCAGTTCTCGATCTCTACGTCCATGTGGAAGCCGCTTCCACCCCGGTCTTTATCTCCACATGGCCTTCCATCGTTTTTTTCACCAAACCTAACATGGTTTGCCGGGACCCGACAGTGAGTGGACTTAGCTATCAATTTGATATATCCTGCTCATACAATCATACATTCTCGAGTACAATGACTACTGTTACGTGGCGCAAACAGGATAGAAATTAAACTCTTTCCCAATCTTATATGGCATCGCGAGATTGGTGAAATCTTTTAGGGCCGGCGTGCATCACGAGACTTGGACCACTCATGAGGCGTTATGTCAAACACCATGTTGGATTGATAACGCGTTGGAAAACTGGTTTGGGCTGCATTGGCTTTCTTCCCTTGTTTGTTGTCTGTTTTCTGTTTTCTGTTGATGAAGTGCTCGGCAAGCTCATTTCAGGGATTCGTGACAAAAATATATATCGATGAATACTTGCAGCTTAAAACTATCGGGCAGGTGGGAGGGTATGGTTAAAGTCTGCTTTTGGTTACGGCGTACTGGTGGTGGTTTTCCTGTTAAAAGTGAGAGATAGGTGAGCGAGCCTTGGATGCAGCAATCTTTTGGACGTCGGTGTTGGAATTCGCATATGGTGTTGGAGTTTGGACCTGCAGTCAAGGGTTTCGCCTTCAAAACACACCTTACATTTTGTCTAGGCCGTGTTCTAGGCCAAGTTCTCCCATGAATCATTTTGACTTTCTCTCTTCTTCCTTGTGCCGGCAGGCCACCATCGCCAACAAGGTTGTGGCCAAAGGACCCCCTTGGGCCACCGCATCCGGGTAGGCTGCCTTCAAAGACGAGAGGAAGAGAACGACTCTCCCCTATTTTGGAGAAGAAGAAGAGAGTCCTCTCTCTTTTGGTTTTCTCTTTCTTTGTTTCTCTCTCTGGCATGGTTCTATGGACCCAACAAGAGGATCCTAGATGTTCTCTTTGTGGACTCAGGGTGACCCTATTAGAGGGTTTTGGTCTAGCATTACTGCGACCACTTGTCACACTCGACTATTTCTGAGTACCGTTAGACTTTATCATCATAAATCTCTATTGCATTACTTATGTCATGATCTGATTCTTGTTTTGTGATTTGACTGGTTAGATTGGCCAAAGTAGACTGACTCGAATTGTCGGACGTTGTTATCTAGTTGACCCAACTTTTATTAGCTATCATTAAACCCATAATTGATAATCTATTATTCTTTGCCTTGATTGGATATATGTTTCTTAATCAGATGGATTGAGTTACATTGTACTGACCAATTCGAACAATTGGCGTTGTCATCTAGCTAGCCTTCTATATCTTTCTATATGAATCTATGTGCATAGTCAAGCCCTAGTTTCGTATGGGGCTACACCCATCCAAAAAGGAAGAAGCCCAATGAGATTCTACACTCTAGTTTCTAAATTGAGGCAAGGCCCTGACTCTTTACGTTAATTAAATAAGAATAGAGAATATGAATAATTCAAATATTAGAACTCGAAATTAAGTAATTACTAAATGATTAATTCATTGATATGACAAGTATTGATAAAGGATATGTGTGTATGTGTTGTGTATGTGTGTGTGTTAATTGGTTTGTACCACTGGATTTGCATTGTGAGATTAGATTTGGTTTGGCATGTTATGATATGTTTCTAGTACAAATATATCCGTATGGTTATTATACATATTAGATATTGAAAACATAATTATGTAAACAAAGATATCTTGAATTTGAAAAAAAATTATTATATAAGTGGTAACTGATTTGACAAGAAAAATATGTAAATCATATAGACAAGATATGGTTTGAACTAACTTCGTCATGAGATTGCGCCAATGGGTTAACGCATGGGAGAGGCTCTACATGCTTAAGCGTAGTATAGCACTCAAGGGCTAACACATGGGAATAATCTCCATGAGCTTATTGCGTGGGATAGCCTCCACGGGCTTAAGCGTGGTATAGTGCCCATGGGTTAACGCATGCGGATAGCCTACACAAGCTTAAGCATAGTATAGTACCCATGGGCTAACGTATGGGGAGAGCCTCCACAGGCTTACGCGTAGAATTCTGTCAATCTTGGATTGAGTCATGATCTTAGTTAGTCCAAAGCTAGAAATTAATC
>NW_024067676.1:0-7500 GCF_009389715.1 Phoenix dactylifera | reverse complement strand
TCATGGTTGACCAGACTCTGCTGGGCTAACTTGCCGTGGAGAGCCGAGGATCCGTAGATGTCAGGAGCCATGCGCATTAATGATGGAGTAAGCCGGAGATCCATATTAATTGTAGAGTAAGCCGGAGATCCGCATTAATGGTGGAGTAAGCCGGAGATCCGCATTAATTGTAGAGTGAACCGGAGGGTTACAGCGGCCATGCGCAATAAATGCTGAAGCAGTGGCAGGGTATGGTCCTCAGTTGGACCTCGGAGGAGTACGGCCGTAGTAGGTGGCTGACAAGGGTAGACCTTGAGCGTCAGGATTTTCCTAGGTCGGATGTCTTGAGGTCGGACGTTCCGAGGTCGGACGCCGACTTCGGCTGTTCAGGGTCGGCGATTGTGCGGCTTCTTGGGGGCATTTGTGTCATTTGGGGGAAAAATCTTATTCCCCCAACACTACCCCCGACTTCCGAGTTCGAGCGGCTTGCGGGCTCGGACGTGGGAAGTAAAGTCTATCATTAAAGTTGGGGGGCGAATCTTGTCTGCGCCCACGTGTTTCTCGGAGTGTTTATGGCGAGACCCACGCCCTTGGGCGTTTCGAGGTTGCTTTATTCAGCGAACTTATGGTGGAGCTCGTGTCTTTACGTTTCTCGGAGCGGGTGTAACGGGGGTGGCGTCTCTTGGATCGCCAAGATCGCTTTGTGCGGCGGACTCATGATGAGGGTCCTTTGTAGGGAGCGCGGACTAATAGTCGAATTATCGCCGAAGGTTTTCATAGTTATTGCTCTCGGACTCTGCCGAGATTTCAGTGAATAAGGCTGGAATCTCTGAAGATCGCCTTAGTATCTGTGTTCGGCTGGTGCACTTGCGGCCGGGACCGCTTTCTCAGCTAGACATCGGAGTCTATGTATGGGGGCCGAGTTGGGCCCTAACTTACGAAGACTTTGCTCAAGTTGAGACTTGACGAGTGGAGACTTGTCGAACGGAGCATGCATAATGTAATTAGGAGATCGGTCTTAAGCCGACCCATTGGAGTAGCCCGACTTTGGGGCGAGATAGGACTCCAACGTTAGATGATTAGCGGTATGTAGATAAAATTTGACAAGGAGGGCATCGAGTTAGATGTACCTCTTGCATTCTTGGAGTTGTGTTCCACATGGCGGAGTAGGTTGCTTCCCTTCCTCGTCGTCCTCCGGAGGCATTTTGACTTGTAAGGGGGCTCGGGCTTCTCACGGACCCGACGACACCCACCGAAGTTGAGAGGATCTGGGGAGGCTTTATTGATCTACAGTTCTTTTCGAGGTCGAGGGAGCTTGAGACCCTCTGGTCGGACCCCGGGGCGCCTCAACCTTAGTCGAGGAGTCTTGTGTCAGGTCGGCGGGCCTGTGGGCGCTCTACCGAAGTAGGGTGCGCGCTAGTTCAATGGCAGAGCTCTGCTTCAGAAAGTATTGTCCGCTTCGGGGATCGGGGATCGTCGACCGCTCCCGGGGGTCCACTTTGTGGCGCCCCGGGTGGAACCACCCTTTCCACCCCTCACGGCTTCGTCCCTAGGTCGAGGGAGTTTGGAACTCAGCGGTCGACCCTCGGGGCATCCCGACCTTAGTCGAGGGATCGTTTGTCAGGTCGGTGGGTCTGGGCACGCTCTACCGACCTGCGACGCTTCCCGAGGTCGAGGGAGTCTGGTTCTCTACGGTCGACACTCGGGGCATCCCGACCCTAGTCGAGGAATCGTTTGTCAGGGGATCGGGGATCGTCGACCGCTCCCGGGGGTCCACTTTGTGGCGCCCCGGGTGGAACCACCCTTTCCACCCCTTACGACTTCTTCCCGAGGTCGAGGGAGTCTGGTTCTCTACGGTCGACCCTCGGGGCATCCCGACCTTAGTCGAGGGAAAGTATTGTCCGCTTCGGGGATCGGGGATCGTCGACCGCTCCCGGGGGTCCACTTTGTGGCGCCCCGGGTGGAACCACCCTTTCCACCCCTCACGGCTTCTTCCCGAGGTCGAGGGAGTCTGGTTCTCTACGGTCGACCCTCGGGGCATCCCGACCTTAGTCGAGGAAAAGTATTGTCCACTTCGGGGATCGGAGATCGTCGACCGCTCCCGGGGGTCCACTTTGTGGCGCCCCAGGTGGAACCACCCTTTCCACCCCTCACGGCTTCGTCCCTAGGTCGAGGGAGTTTGGAACTCAGCGGTCGACCCTCGGGGCATCCCGACCTTAGTCGAGGGATCGTTTGTCAGGTCGGTGGGTCTGGGCACGCTCTACCGACCTGCGACGCTTTCCGAGGTCGAGGGAGTCTGGTTCTCTACGGTCGACACTCGGAGCATCCCGACCTTAGTCGAGGAATCGTTTGTCAGGGGATCGGAGATCGTCGACCGCTCCCGGGGGTCCACTTTGTGGCGCCCCGGGTGGAACCACCCTTTCCACCCCTTACGGCTTCTTCCCGAGGTCGAAGGAGTCTGGTTCTTTACGGTCGACCCTCGGGGCATCCCGACCTTAGTCGAGGGAAAGTATTGTCCGCTTTGGGGATCGGGGATCGTCGACCGCTCCCGGGGGTCCACTTTGTGGCGCCCCGGGTGGAACCACCCTTTCCACCCCTCACGGCTTCTTCCCGAGGTCGAGGGAGTCTGGTTCTCTACGGTCGACCCTCGGGCATCCCGACCTTAGTCGAGGGAAAGTATTGTCCGCTTCGGGGATCGGAGATCGTCGACCGCTCCCGGGGGTCCACTTTGTGGCGCCCCGGGTGGAACCACCCTTTCCACCCCTCACGGCTTCTTCCCGAGGTCGAGTGAGTCTGGTTCTCTACGGTCGACCCTCGGGGCATCCCGACCTTAGTCGAGGGAAAGTATTGTCCGCTTCGGGGATCGGAGATCGTCGACCGCTCCTGGGGGTCCACTTTGTGGCGCCCCGGGTGGAACCACCCTTTCCACCCCTCACGGCTTCTTCCCGAGGTCGAGGGAGTCTGGTTCTCTACGGTCGACCCTCGGGGCATCCCGACCTTAGTCGAGGGAAAGTATTGTCCGCTTCGGGGATCGGAGATCGTCGACCGCTCCCGGGGGTCCACTTTGTGGCGCCCCGGGTGGAACCACCCTTTCCACCCCTCACGGCTTCTTCCCGAGGTCGAGTGAGTCTGGTTCTCTACGGTCGACCCTCGGGGCATCCCGACCTTAGTCGAGGGAAAGTATTGTCCGCTTCGGGGATCGGAGATCGTCGACCGCTCCCGGGGGTCCACTTTGTGGCGCCCCGGGTGGAACCACCCTTTCCACCCCTCACGGCTTCTTCCCGAGGTCGAGGGAGTTTGGTTCTCTACAGTCGACCCTCGGGGCATCCCGACCTTAGTCGAGGGAAAGTATTATCCGCTTCGGGGATCGGGAATCGTCGACCGCTCCCGGGGGTCCACTTTGTGGCGCCCCGGGTGGAACCACCCTTTCCACCCCTCACGGCTTCTTCCCGAGGTCGAGGGAGTCTGGTTCTCTACGGTCGACCCTCGGGGCATCCCGACCTTAGTCGAGGGAAAGTATTGTCCGCTTCGGGGATCGGGAATCGTCGACCGCTCCCGGGGGTCCACTTTGTGGCGCCCCGGGTGGAACCACCCTTTCCACCCCTCACGGCTTCTTCCCGAGGTCGAGGGAGTCTGGTTCTCTACGGTCGACCCTCGGGGCATCCCGACCTTAGTCGAGGGAAAGTATTGTCCGCTTCGGGGATCGGGGATCGTCGACCGCTCCCGGGGGTCCACTTTGTGGTGCCCCGGGTGGAACCACCCTTTCCACCCCTCACGGCTTCTTCCCGAGGTCGAGGGAGTCTGGTTCTCTACGGTCGACCCTCGGGGCATCCCGACCTTAGTCGAGGGAAAGTATTGTCCGCTTCGGGGATCGGAGATCGTCGACCGCTCCCGGGGGTCCACTTTGTGGCGCTCCGGGTGGAACCACCCTTTCCACCCCTCACGGCTTCTTCCCGAGGTCGAGGGAGTCTGGTTCTCTACGGTCGACCCTCGGGGCATCCCGACCTTAGTCGAGGGAAAGTATTGTCCGCTTCGGGGATCGGGGATCGTCGACCGCTCCCGGGGGTCCACTTTGTGGCGCCCCGGGTGGAACCACCCTTTCCACCCCTCACGGCTTCTTCCCGAGGTCGAGGGAGTCTGGTTCTCTACGGTCGACCCTCGGGGCATCCCGACCTTAGTCGAGGGACCCTTGCGTCAAGCCGATGTTTCATCGTTCTGCGATACTTCTCGAGGTCGAGGGAGTTTGGGACTCTACGGTCGAGTCTCGAGGCATCCCGATTTTGGCCGGGGAATCTGAGGATCAGAGACGGCCCAACATTAGAAGAGAATTACAGTCATCAAGATAAGAGAATTATTTGCAGAAAAGGAACTGAGCCCATTGTCCTGATTGTCTTGAACCCCTAGGGGTTTTACTGGTAGTACATTCGTAGATTCTCGGAGTTCCAGCTTCGCGGGATCAGGGTCCCCTCTAGGGACTTTAATTTATACGCCCCTGGTCGTTGCACCCGGGCGATTTGATACGGCCCTTCTCAATTCGGGGCGAGCTTTCCTTGCTCGGTCGGTTGAGAAGCCTCGACTCTCCTGAGGACGAGGTCCCCTACTTTGAAGAGCTTGGGTTTAACTCTGGAGTTGTAGTATTGGGCCGTTCGCTGTTGGTATCTCGCCATGCGGACCCGGGCAACCTCTCTTGTCTCTTCGACGAGGTCCAAGTTGCTCCTGAGCTGGGAGGAATTGGTGTCGGGGTCATAATGCTCCACCCTTGGAGAAGGCAGGCCGATCTCCAACGGGATGACGGCCTCAGTGCCGTATGCTAGGTTGAAGGGGTCTCTCCTGTGGGCAGTCGGAACGTGGTCCGGTACGCCCAAAGGACATTGTACAAGTCCTCGACCCACTGTCCTTTGGACCGATCAAGCCTAGCCTTGAGTCCCTGCAAAATAGTGCGATTAGTTACCTCAGTTTCCCCGTTTGTCTGGGGGTGAGCGACCGAGGTGAAACGGTGATCAATGCCGAGCTCAGAGCAAAATTCTCTGAAATGAATATTGTCAAATTGTCGACCATTGTCAGATATAAGGATACGGGGTAGTCCGAATCTGCAGATTATGGACTTCCACACGAAGTCCCGCATCTTTTGCTCGGTGATCCGGGCGACGGGTTCGGCCTCGACCCATTTGGTGAAGTAGTCGATGGAGACGACCAGGAACTTTCTTTGTCCGGAGGCTTGGGAAAAGGGCCCCAGGATGTCGATCCCCCATTGGGCAAATGGCCAGGGGGCGATGATAGAAGTCAGCAGGGCCGAAGGTCGGCGCTGGATATTGGCGTTTCGCTGGCACCGATCGCATTTCCGGACGAAGTCCGTCGCATCCTTCTGGAGTGTGGGCCAGTAATATCCTTGCCGCAGGATCTTGTGGGCCAGTGCCCGACTCCCCATGTGATTTCCGCAGATCCCTTCATGGACCTCTCGGAGGGCATAGTCCGCCTCAGAGGGGCGGAGGCATCTGAGAAGGGGAGAAGTGAATGATCGACGATAAAGTCTATTCTCGTACAGGACATACCGGGGGGCTTGGCGCTTGATTCGGCGAGCCTCCGTCTCGTCATGAGGTAAGGTCCCGTCTTGGAGGTAGCGGACGAGCCCATCGATCCAGCTTGGCTCGGAGTTGATGCACATGGTGGGCTCGGGTTCCTCCGTGCTGGGGATCTGGAGATACTCGAGCGTTGTTCCCTTGGGAAGCTCGCTCATGCGGGAGGTTGCCAATTTGGACAGCTGGTCTGCCCTGGAGTTTTCCGCCCTGGGAATGTACTGAATATTGAAAGAATTCAGGGCAGACGTAAGTTCCCGCACCTTTTGGAGATACTTTTGCATGGATGGCTCTTTAGCTTCAAAGTCTCCTTGAATCTGGTTCACTACCAGCTGGGAGTCGCTGAAGGCCGTCAGGTCTTCCACTTTCAGTTCTTTCGCCAGCTTGAGCCCGGCGATGAGGGCCTCATACTCGGCCTCGTTGTTCGAAGCCGGGAACTCGAGGCGCAAGGCTTGCTCGGCCACCACTCCGTCTGGACTGGTGAGGATGAGTCCGGCTCCACCTGAGGCATTTTGAACCTTGCGGGAACCGGCTCATCCTCGATCCGGCAGGAGAAGGGGGACTTGGTAGTGAACTCAAAGTCTCCCTCCTGCCTCGCCTTCTTACTGTGGAGCGCTGCAATTTGGCGCTCCAAGTGCTCAACCTTTCTGTCGAGCTCCCCCACCCGCGGGATTGTCGCCGCGGTTTGCGCCGGCTCACGGCGGTCCGGGGCTGACTCAGCCTCAGAAGGCTGGAGTCTTCTGTTGAGATCCTCCCCCGGTAGCTCTCTCTGGGGGGAAGTCCGTTCTTCGTTATTGGCTCTGGAGGAGCCATGTAGATTCTGGCCGGGGAGGACCGGGCCGTTGGGAAGAAATTCCGGCGGGACCTGGGCCCGCGGGGGAAGCGTTGGTAAAGCTTCCTCGCGTCGCAGGCCCTGAACGGCGGCGGCCAGGGCCTGGACTTGCTGTACTAAGGCGTTGAACTGTTCCGGCTGGACCTGAGGAACTGGGTCAGCCGGAGTTGGAGAATTCTGGACAGAGCGTCCAGAACTTTGCGGGGGACGCCGGGAGACGTTGGAGGCTCCCTTACTTCTCAACTTCATGACTGCTACTCGTGCCCTTCCTCTAGCGCCAACTGTTGCTGGAAATTGGACCCGGGGGCAATCTTCGGTCGAGGGAGAGGGAGCTGCGGGTCACCACGGCGGGGCGGCGACCAGTCGGCGGGCGGCGTCCTTCGTCTGGGTGGCCGGAGAGAGGGAGCTGGGGGTCCTCACGGCGGGGCAGCGATCCGTCAGCGGGCGGCGTCCTCCGTCTGGGTGCCTGCAGACAAACCGGTGGCCGGGTTTTCCGGCGCCGGCCCTCCGACGCTCAAGTCAGGGAGGGGGCAGATAGTGTAAGGAGGAGATGAACAGTACTTGTAAGGCGCGGAATTTCCCAACCCCCTCCTGAGAAGCTAAGGCTCCCTTTTATAGGTGGGGGTCGGTTTACCTGTGATGTAACAGGGCGAGGCCATAGTACGGCTCGGCATGTGGCTCAGGTCGGCGCACGGTCAGGCGAATCATTGTGCTGATGTCGGCGGTGAGGGCGTCGTACGACCCGAACCAGTTACGCTACCAGGCGAATCATTGCATCGGTGTCGGAGTATGGCCGAGATCAGAGACTTATCATGGTTGACCAGACTCTGCTGGGCTTAACTTGCCATGGAGAGCCGAGGATCCGTAGATGTCAGGAGCCATGCGCATTAATGGTGGAGTAAGCCGGAGATCCACATTTAATTATAGAGTAAGCCGGAGATCCGCATTAATGGTGGAGTAAGGCGGAGATCCGCATTAATTGTAGAGTGAATCGGAGGGTTACAGCGGCCATGCGCAATAAATGGCTGAAGCAGTGGGCAGGGTATGGTCCTCAGTTGGACCTCGGAGGAGTACGGCCGTAGTAGGTGGCTGACAAGGGTAGACTTGAGCGTC